>NW_012122188.1:75972-76221 GCF_000951035.1 Colobus angolensis palliatus | reverse complement strand
GGGTGCTGACGAGTTGATGGGTGCAGCACACCAGCGTGGCACAAGTATACATATGTAGCAAACCTGCACGCTATGCACATGTAGCCTAGAACTTAAAGTATAAAAAATAAAAAATAAAACTAGTCTTTGAAATTCTTTATCTGTGATTTCAAAAATTTCTTCTGATTAAGATCTATTACTGGAGAATTATTATGTTCCTTGGAAGGTTTCTTATTTCCTTGCTTTTTCATAGTTTTTTTTTTTGTGTGT
>NW_012122188.1:69812-73032 GCF_000951035.1 Colobus angolensis palliatus | reverse complement strand
CTCGAACAACACTCACATCCTTGTATCAAATATCAGCAGCACAGTGCTCAATTATTGACACTGGGCACTGCCACCCAGGCTTCATCCACTTCCTGACCCTTGCTGTAGGATTGCTCCCAGTTTGCTCTCCATCCTAGTAGCAACAGCCCAAATTTCCATAATGTTTCAGTCCCAGTGACACTGGGTATCATGACAGTGTACAGTTGCCACTCGCTACTTCTGAAAATGGCACCTTTCTTTAGCGGCTTAGGTGTCAGAAAGGGTGTGGAATCTAGTGCTATCCCCCTTCCTGGAGAAGTTCTGTCCCAAGGCCTCCCAGCAGCCTCCAATGTTAGTTTCAGGGTTTGCACTCATGCCTTGCTCACTTTTAAGCCCCAGATGTGAGAATACTTCCAGATCATTTCCCTGTCCCAGTTTTGATAGCCCAGGTTTCTATAATACTGCAGTAGTGGTGCTGAGGGGTCCCAGGAATCTGTATAGTTTGCCAGAGGCAAGTTTACAAAATGGTTCCTTGCTTAGCCACCTAGGTCTCAGAATGGGTATGAAACCCAGTATGAATCCCCTCCATAGAGCATTTCCCTCCCATGGTCTCCCAAAAGCTTCCTAAGTTAGTTTCAGGGGTTGGGAAAGACAAGAGGTTCTCCTGAGGCCGATAATACATAATTCCACGGTTCAGATGTGGGCCACTTAAAGCCTTTTTATCACTTCCTTGCATTAGGAAGTCAGTCCTCGTTTCCAGCCAATCCCATTCAGAAAGGCCTCCTCTCTCCCTAATTCCCTTCTTTTGGAATACCCTGTCACTTCTTCGTTAAATTCCAGCATTCTATTTTGGATAACGTACTCAAGTGTGACTGTCTATACACGACTCTGCTTCTTCTAAGTGAAGAAGGCAGGCATGAAATGCTTCTAGTCAGTCATCTTGAATGCCCCTCTCTCATTGTAGTTTGATTTGCACTTCCCTGATGATGAGTAATGTTGAACATTTTTTCATGTACCTTTTGGTCATTTGTATGTGTTCTTTGGAGAAATGTCTATTCAAGTCTTTTGCTCATTTTAAAGTAGGTTATTTTATTTTTTCTATTGAGTTACAGGAGTTTGTTATGTGTTTTGAATATTAACCTTTTATCACACATATGGTTTGCAATTATTTCCCTCCCATTACACAAGTAGCTTTTTTACTTTGTGAACTGTTTCCTTTACTGTGCAGAGATTTTTGATTTCATGCAATCTCACTTGTCTATTTTGACTTTTGGCTGTGCTTTTGGTATCACATCCAAGAAATAATTACTAAAACCAATGACATTAGCTTTCCCCCTATATTTACTTCTAGGAATTTCAGTTTCACGTCTTATGCTTAAGTCATTAGCCCATTTTGAGTTGACTTTTGTGTATGGTGAAAGATAAAAGTTAAGTCATTTTCTACACATGGATATCCAATTTTAGTAATACATGTGGATATCCAGTTTTTGCAATACCATTTGTTGAAGAGATTATTATCTCCCCATTGTGTACTCTTCTCAACCTTGGTAAATACAAATTGAGTATATATGCATGCATTGATTTCTGGGCTTTCTAGTCTGTTCCAATGGTGCAAATATCTTTTTCTCAGTACCATACTCTTTCGATTATTGTAGTTTTGGAATATATTTTAAAACCAGAAGGTGTGAGGCCTCTGGCTTTGGTCTTCTTTTATTTTCTTTCTTTCATTCTTTTTGAGATAGAATTTCACTGTTTTTGCCCAGGCTGGAGTGCAATGGCATAATCTTGGCTCAGAGTTATTCTTCTGCCTCAGTTTCCTGAGTAGCTGAGACTACAGGCGTGTGCCACCATGCCCAGCTAATATTTGCATTTTTAGTAGAAACGGGGTTTCTCCATGTTGGTCAGGCTTGTCTCAAACTCCTGACCTCAGGTGATCCACCTGCCTTGGCCTCATTACAGGCATGAGCCACCGCACCCAGCCTCCAACTTTGTTCTTATTGCTGCAATTGCTGTGGTGATTTGAAGTGCTTGGTGTCCACATGAGTTTTATTATAATTTTTGTATTACTGTAAAAAATGCCATTGTGATTTTGATAGCAGTTACATTGTATCTGAAAAATGCTTTGGGTAAACACTATTAAATCTTCCAGGGCATGAACATAGGATATTTTTACACTTACTTATGTTCTTAATTTCTTTCCTTAATGTTTTGTGTTTTCTTAGGATAGAAATCTTTCACCTCCTTAGTTACGTTTATTCTTAGGTTTTTTTTTTTTTGATGCTTTTGTAAAGAGGATTTTCATTAATTTTCTTTTCATACAGTCTATTTTTTACTATATAGAATCAAAACTGTTTTCATGTCGACCCTTTATCCTGCAATTTTACTGAATTGACTTATTTCTTCTAATGGATTTTTTGTATGAAACCTTTAAGGTTTTCTACATATAAGATCATATCAGTTCCAAAAAGAGATAATTTATTTTATTTTTTATTATCATTATACTTTAAGTTCTAGGGTACATGTGCACAACGTGCAGGTTCCATATGTATACATGTGCCATGTTGGTTTGTTGTACCCATTAACTCATCATTTATATAAAGTATTTCTCCTAATGCTATCCCTCCCCCCTCCCCCCACCCCATGACAGGCCCTGCTGTTTGTTTTTCTCCGCACTGTATCCAAGTGTTTTCATTGTTCAATTCCCCCATCTATGAGAGAGAACATGTGGTGTTTGGTTTTCTGTCCTTGCAATAGTTTGCTCAGAGTGATGGTTTCTAGCTTCATCCACGTCGCTACAAAGGACATGAACTCATTCTTTTTATGGCTGCATAATATTCCATGGTGTGTATGTGCCACATTTTCTTAATCCACTCAATCATTGATGGATCCCATTTGTCTAATTTGGCTTTTGTTGTCATTGCTTTTGGTGTTTTATTCATGAAGTCCTTGCCTATGCCGATGTCCTGAATGGTATTGCCTAAGTTTTATTCTAGGTATTCATGGTTTTAGGTCTAACATTTAAGTCTTTAATGCATCTTGAATTAGTTTTTAGATATCAGGTGTAAAGAAGGGATCCAGTTTCAGCTTTCTACATATGGCTAACCAATTTTCCCAGCACCATTTATTAAATATGGAATCCTTTCCCCATTGCTTGTTTTTGTCAGGTTTGTCAAAGATCAGATGGCTGTAGATGTGTAGTATTTCTGAGGGCTCTGTTTTGTTCCATTGGTCTATATCTCTG
>NW_012122188.1:64980-68817 GCF_000951035.1 Colobus angolensis palliatus | reverse complement strand
TTTGCATATATTGAACCAGTCTCACATCCCAGGGATGAGGCCCACTTGATCTTGGTGGATACGTTTTTCGATGTGATGCTGGATTCAGTTTGTGAGTATTTTATTGAGGATTTTTGCATTGATATTCATCAGTGATAATGGTTAAACATTGTCTTGTTTTATTTTTGTGTGTGTGTATCTGACAGGCTATGGTATCAGGATGGTGCTGGTCTCATAAAATGAGTTAGGGGGGATTCCCTCTTTTTCTATTGATTGGAATAGTTTCAGAAGGAATGGTATCAGCTCCTGTTTGTACCTCTGCTATAATTTGGCTGTGTATCCATCAGGTCCTGGACTTTTTTTGGTTGGTAGGCTATTAATTATTGCCTCAATTTCAGAGCCTATTATTGGTCTACTCAGCAATTTAACTTCTTCCTGGTTTAGTCTTGGGAGGGTGTAGGTGTCACGGAATTTATCAGTTTCTTCTAGATATTCTAGTTTATTTGCATGGAGGTGTTTATATTCTCTGATGATAGTGTGTATTTCTGTGGGATTGGTGGTGATATCGCCTTTATAATTTTTTATTAGATCTATTTGATTCTTCTCTATTTTGTTCTTTATTAGTCTTGCTAGTGGTCTATCAATTCTGTTGATCTTTTCAAAAAACTAGCTCCTGGATTCATTGATTTTTGAAGGATTTTTTGTGTCTCAAAAAGAGATAATTTTACTTCTTCCTTTTTGACTTAGATGCCTTTTATTTTTCTACCTTGCCTTATTGCTCTGGCTAGGACTTTCATTACTGTTAAATTCAAGTGACATAACTGAAAATCCTTTCCATCTTTATGATTTTAGAGATTTCACTAAATATTTTTGTTTTTGTTGTTTTTGCTTCCTTCCTTCCTCCCTCCCTCTCTCTCTCTTTCTCTCTTTCTTTCTGATGAGATATTGCTGTGTTGCCCAGGCTAGCCTTGAACCACTGGCCTGAAGGAATCATCCTGCCTCACCTTCTAAACGCATTGAGATTACCAATGTGAACCACTGTGCCCGGCTAAGATTTTGCTTTGTAAGTACTGAGTATAATACTAATTGTGGGCTTTTCATATACAGCCATTACTATGTTGAGTTAATTTCTTTCTTTGTTAAGAGTCTTTCTTTTTTTTATCATGAGAGAGTGTTGAATTTTCTCAAAACCTTATTTTTTGGAATCTATTGAGACAATATATTTTTAAATCATTCTTTATTTTAATGTGGTGCATCACATTTATTTGTTTCCCTATGTTTAACCATCTTTGCATCCTAGGGATAAATATCATTTGATTGTTGAACTTCCTTAACATTTTGTAGGTTGTCTTTTTACTCTGCTGATTGTCTCCTTTGCTGTGCAGAAGCGTTTTAGTTTATATTAATCGTACCTGTTCATCTTTGCTTTTGTTGCCTGTGTTTTTAAGGTCTTGACTGTGAAATATTTCCTAGACCAATATCCTGAAGTGTTTACCCTGTGTTTCTTTCTAGCAGTTTTACATTTCAGCTATGACATTTAGGTGTTTGGTTAATTTTGAGTTGATTTTTGTATAACATAAGAGGCACGATTCTAGTTTCATTCTGCTGCATATGAATGCAGATTTTCTAGCATCATTTGCCAAAGACACTGTCCTTTCCCTAAGGAGTATTCGTGAAATATTTGTCAAAGACCAGTTGGCTATAAAGCCAGGCGCAGTGGCTTATGCCTGTAGTCCTATCATTTTGGGAAGCCAAGGCAAGTGGAATGCTTGAGGTTAGGAGTTCAAAACTAAAGCAGCCTGGACAACATGATGTAACCCTGTCTAAAAATACAAAAATCAGCCAGGCATGGTGGGGCACACCTGTAATCCCAGTTACTCAGGAGACTGAGTCATGAGAATCACTTGAACCTGGGAGGCGGAGGTTGCAGTGAGCAGAGATCACTCCTATGCACTCTACCCTGGGGATGAAAGAGCAAGACTCTGACTCAAAAAAAAAAAAAAAAAAAAGGGTGGGGGTGTGCCCAAGATGGCTGAATAGGAACAGATCCAGCCTCCAGCTCCCAGCATGAGCGACACAGAAGATGGCTGATTTCTGCATTTTCAACTGAGGTACCGGGTTCATCTCACTGGGTGGTGTAGGACAGTTGGCGCTGGTCTGTGGGTGCAGCCTGACCAGCGAGAGCTGAAGCAGGGCGAGGCATTGCCTCACCTGGGAAGCACAAGGGGGAAGGGAATTCCTTTTCCTAGCCAAAGGAAAGTGAGACACACAACACCTGGAAAATTAGGTAACTCCTACCCTAATACTGCGCTTTACCAAGGGTCTTAGCAAATGGCACACCAGGAGATTATATCCCACACCTGGCCTACAGGGTCCCACAGCCATGGAGCATCACTCATTGCTAGCACAGCAGTCTGAGGTCTAACTGCAAGGCGGCAGTGAGGCTGGGGGGGGGGCGCCCACCATTGCTGAGGCTTAAGTAGGTAAACAAAGCTACCCCACCGGGAAGCTCAAATTGGGTGGAGTCCACCACAGCTCAAGGAGGCCGACCTGCCTCTGTTGACTCCCCCTCTGGTGACAGGTCATAGCTAAACAAAAAGCAGCAAAACCTTTGGCAGAGGTAAATGCCCCTATCTGACAGCTTTGAAGAGAGCAGTGGAACTCCCACCATGGAGGTTGAGATCTGAGAACAGAGAGACTGCCTGCTGAAGTGGGTCCCTGACCCCTGAGTAGCCTAACTGGGAGACATCCCCCACTAGGTGCAGAAAAACACCTCAAACCTGACACAGCAGGGCACACCCCTGAGAGGAAGATTCCAGAGCAAGGATCAGACAGCAACACTCGCTGTTCAGCAATATTCTATCTTCTGCAGCCTCCGTTGCTGATACCCAGGCAAACAGGGTCTGGAGTGGACCTCAATCAAACTCCAACAGACCTACAGCTGAGGGTCCTGATTGTTAGAAGGGAAACTAACAAACAGAAAGGACAACCACACCAATACCCTAATCAGTACATCACCATCATCAAAGACCAAAGGCAGATAAAATCATAAAGATATGGAAAAAGCAGTGCAGAAAAGCTGGACATTCAAAAAATCAGAGTGCTTCTCCCCCTCCAAAGGAACACAGCTCATCACAAGCAATGGAACAAAGCTGGACGGAGAATGACTTTGACGAGTTCAGAGAACGCTTCAGTCAAACAAATTTCTCAGAGCTAAAGGAGGAACTACGTAACCAGCGCAAAGAAACTAAAACCTTGAAAAAAGATTTGACAAATGGCTAACTAGAATAACCAAGGTAGAGAAGCCCCTAAAAGATGATAGAGATGAAAACAATAACAAGAAAACTATGCGACAAATGCACAAGCTTCAGTAACCTACTCGATCAACTGGAAGAAAGATTATCAGCGATTGAAGATCAAATGAATGAAATGAATCGAGAAGAGAAGTGTAGAGGAACAAGAGTAAAAATAAATGAACAAAGCCTCCAAGAAATATGGGATTATGTGAAAAGACCATATCTACGTCTGATTGGTGTGCCTGAAAGTGACGGGGAAAATGGAACCAAGTTGGAAAACACTCTGCACCATATCATCCAGGAGAAATTTCCCAACCTAATAAGGCAGGCCAACATTCAAATTCAGGAAATACAGACAATTCCACAAAGATACTCCTCGAGAAGAGCAAGTCCAAGACACATAATCACCAGATTCACCAAAGTTGAAATGAAGGAAAAAATGTTAGGGGCATCCAGAGAGAAAGGTCGGGTTACACACAAAGGGAAGCCCATCAGACTAACAGCAGATCTCTCGGCAGAAACTCTCCAAGCCAGAAGAGAGTGGGGGCCAATATTCAACATT
>NW_012122188.1:64682-64930 GCF_000951035.1 Colobus angolensis palliatus | reverse complement strand
GGTCGGGTTACACACAAAGGGAAGCCCATCAGACTAACAGCAGATCTCTCGGCAGAAACTCTCCAAGCCAGAAGAGAGTGGGGGCCAATTTACAACATTCTTAAAGAAAAGAATTTTCAACCCAGAATTTCATATCCAGCCAGATGAAGTTTCATAAGTGATGGAGTAATAAAATCCTTTACAGATAAGCAAATGCTTAGAGATTTTGTCATCACCAGGCCTGCCCTACAAGAGATCCTGAAGAAAGC
>NW_012122188.1:64046-64632 GCF_000951035.1 Colobus angolensis palliatus | reverse complement strand
ATCACCAGGCCTGCCCTACAAGAGATCCTGAAGAAAGCACTAAACATAGAAAGGAACAACAGGTACCAGTCATTGCAAAAACATGTCAAAATGTACAGTCCATCAATACTAGGAAGAAATCGCATCAACCAGCAAGCAAAATAACCAGCTAATATCATAATGACAGGATCAAGTTCACATATAACAATATTAACTGTAAATGTAAATGGACTAAATGGCCAATTAAAAGACACAGACTGGCAAACTGGATAAAGATTCAAGACCCATCAGTTTGCTGTATTCAGGAGACCCATCTCACATGCAGAGACACACATAGGCTCAAAATAAAGGGATGGAGGAAAATCTACTAAGCAAATGGAAAACAAAAAAGAGCAGGGGTTGCAATACTAGTCTCTCATAAAACAGACTTTAAACCGTGAAAGATCAAAAGACACAAAGAAGGCCATTACATAATGGTAAAGGGAGCAATTCATCAGGAAGACCTAACTATCATAAATATATATGCACCCAATACAGGAGCACCCAGATTCATAAAGCAAGTCCTTAGAGACGTAAAAGAGACTTAGACTCACATACAATAATAATG
>NW_012122188.1:63687-63996 GCF_000951035.1 Colobus angolensis palliatus | reverse complement strand
GAGATTTTAACAGCCCACTATCAATATTAGACAGATTAGCAAGGAGACAGAAAGTTAACAAGGGTATCCAGGAATTGAACTCAACTGTGCACCAAGCAGACCTAATAGACATCTACAGGACTCTCCATCACAAATCAACAGAATACACATTCTTCTCAGCACCACATCGCAATTATTGCAAAATTGACCACATACTTGGAAGTAAAGTACTCCTCAGCAAATGTAAAAGAACAGAAATTATAACAAACTATCTCTCAGAACACAGTGTAATCAAACTAGACCTCAGGACTAAGAAACTCAATCAAAACC
>NW_012122188.1:62809-63197 GCF_000951035.1 Colobus angolensis palliatus | reverse complement strand
GTATCTCAAAATAATAAGAGCTATTTATGACAAACCCACAGCCAATATCATACTGAATGGGCAAAAACTGGAAGCACTGCCTTTGAAAAGTGGCACAAGACAAGGATGCCCTCTCTCATCACTCCTATTCAAGAAAGTGTTGGAATTTCTGGCTAGGGCAATTAGGCAAGAGAAAGAAACAAAGGGTGTTTAGTTAGGAAAAGAAGTCAAGTCGTCCCTGTTTGCAGATGACATGATTGTATATTTAGAAAACCCCCATTGTCTCAGCCCAAAATCTCCTTAAGCTGATAAGAAACTTCAGCAAAGTCTCAGGATACAAAATCAATGTGCAAAAATGACAAGCATTCTTATACACCAGTAACAGACAAACAGAGAGCCAAATCATGAA
>NW_012122188.1:62237-62759 GCF_000951035.1 Colobus angolensis palliatus | reverse complement strand
AGAAAATCTAGAAGAAATGGATAATTTCCTGGACACTTATACTCTCCCAAGACTAAACCAGGAAGAAGTTGAATCCCTGAATAGACCAATAGCAGATTCTGGGACTCAGGCAATAATTAATAGCCTACCAACCAAAAAAAGTCCAGGACCTGATGGATACACAGCTGAATTCTACCACAGGTACAAGGAGGAGTTGGTACCATTCCTTCTGAAACTATTCCAACCAATAGAAAAGCAGAGAATCCTCCATTACTCATTTTACGAGGCCAACATCATCCTGATACCAAAGCCTGAGAGAGATACAACAAAAGAAGAGAATTTTAGACCAATATCGCTGATGAACATCCATGCAAAAATCCTCAATAAAATACTGGCATGTCGAATCCAGCAGCACATCAAAAAGCTTATCCACCATGATCAAGTGGGTTTCATCCCTGGGATGCAAGGTTGGTTCAACATATGCAAATCAATAAACGTAATCCAGCATATAAACAGAACCAAAGACAAAAACCACATGATTAT
>NW_012122188.1:51352-60742 GCF_000951035.1 Colobus angolensis palliatus | reverse complement strand
TGAGAAATAGGAACACTTTTACACTGTTGGTGCGATTGTAAACTAGTTCAACCATTGTGGAAAACAGTGTGGCAATTCCTTAAAGATCTAGAACTAGAAATACCATTTGACCCAGCCATCCCATTACTGAGGATATACCCAAGGGATTATAAGTGATGCTGCTATAAAGACACATGCACACGTATGTTTATCGCGGCACTATTCACAATAGCAGAGACTTGGAATCAACCCAAATGTCCAGCAGTGACAGACTGGATTAAGAAAATGTGGCACATATACACCATGGAATACTATGCAGCCATAAAAAAGGATAAGATCGTGTCCTTTGTAAGAATATGGATGCAGCTGGAAACCATCATTCTCAGAAAACTATTGCAAGAACAGAAAATCAAATACTGCATGTTTTCACTCATAGGTGGGAATTGAACCATGAGATCGCTTGGACACAGGAAGGGGATCATCACACACTGGGTCCTATTGTGGGGAAGGGGTATGGGGAGGGATTGCATTAGGAGATATACCTATCTACCCTAAACGATACCCTAAACGATGAGTTAATGGGTGCAGCACACCAACATGGCACATGTATACATTTGTAACAAACCTGTACCTTGTGTACATGTACCCTAGCACTTAAAGTATTAGAAAAAAAAAGTTGGCTATAGATATATGAATTAATTTCTAGGTTCTTTATACTATTTCATTGGTTTATATGCCTTTTAAATGCCAGTACCACGTTGTTTTGGTTACTACAGTTGTTTAGTATATTTTGAGGTCTCTTAGTGTGATACCTTCGCCTTGTTCTTTTTAATCAGAATTACTTTGGCTATTTGTGGTTCCATAGAAATTTTGAAATTACTTTTTTATATTTTGTAAGGAATGCCATTGTATTTTGATGGATATTGCATTAAATCTGTAGATTCCTTTGGGTTGTATTGTCATTTTAATAATATTCTTCAGATCCATGAGCATAAAATGTCTTTTCATTTGTTTGTATCATCTTTGATTTCTTTTATCCATATTTTATGGTTGTCCTTGTAGTCTTTCACCTCCTTGGTTAAATTTATTCCTAGGTATTTTATTTTATTTTTTTGGTAGCTATTGTAAATGATATTGCCTTCTTGATTTCTTTTTCACCTAGTTTGTTGGTCATGTATAGCAATGCCACTGATTTTTGTCTATTAACTTTGTAACCTGAAAATCTCCTGAATTTGTTTTTCAGTTCTAAATGTTTTCTGATATTCTTTAGGTTTTTCTCTATATGTGACCATGTTGTCTGCAAACAGGGGCAATTTGCCTACCTTCTTTACAATTTTTATATCCTTTAATTCTTTTTGTTGCCTAATGGTCAATCAGTACTATGTTGAATTAAAATGGTGAGAGTGGGCATCTTTGTCTTGTTCTAGTTCTTAGAGAAAAAGCTTTCAAGTTTTCCCCATTCAGTAAGATGACAGCTGTGGGTTTGTCATATATAATCATCATCATGTTGACATATTTTTCTTCTGTAGCTAATTTATTAAGAGAGTATATCATAAAGTGATAATTTTACCAAAAGCTTTTTATGCATCCATTGAGATGATCATATGGTTTTTGTTCATAATTCTCTTGCTGTGATTCATGATGTCTATTGATTTGAATATTTTAAAGCATACTTGCAGTCCTGGGATAAATCCCATTTGGTCATGTCATAATCTCCAATGTGTAGTTGAATTCAGTTTCATAGTAATTTTTTTGAGGATGTTTTGTGTCTATATTTGTCAAGGGTATTGGCCTGTGGTTTTCCTTTTTTGTTGTGTCCTTGCTTGCTTTTGGTTTCAGAGTAATGCTGGCTTCATAAAATGAGTTAAAAAGAATTCTCTCTGCTTCAGTTTTGTGGAATAGTTTCAGAACAACTGGCATTACTTTTTTGCTAAGTGTTTGGTAGAATTCAGCAGTT
This sequence comes from Colobus angolensis palliatus, assembly GCF_000951035.1. Lineage (NCBI taxonomy): Eukaryota > Metazoa > Chordata > Mammalia > Primates > Cercopithecidae > Colobus > Colobus angolensis. The sequence goes on along the minus strand of NW_012122188.1, from coordinate 58,806 downwards.
AAGCCACACTATGTCTTTTAAGAAGTATCTTTTCATGTCCTTGGCCCACTTTTTATTGGGGTTGTTCATTTTTCTCTTGTAAATTTGTATAAGTTCCTTATAGATGCTGGATAGTAGACCTTTGCAGATGCATAGTTTGCAATTATTTTCTCTCAATCTGTAGGTTGTCTGTTCAGTCTGTTGATAGTTTCTTTTGCCGTTCAGAAGCTCTTAAGTTCAATTAGATCCCACATGTCTATTTTTGCTTTTGTTGCAATTGCTTTTGGTGTCTTTGCCATGAAATCTTTGCCTTTTCCTATGTCCAGGATGGTATTGGTTAGGTTGTCTTCCAGGGTTTTTATAGTTTTGGGTTTTACATTTAAGTCTTTAATCCATCTTGAGTTGATTTTTGTATATGGTGTAAGGAAGCGGTCCAGCTTAAAACTTCTGCATATGGCTAGCTGGTTATCCCAACAACATTTATTGAATGGACAGTCTTTTCCCAATTGCTTGTTTTTGTCAGCTTTGTCAAAGACATACATGTGGCCAACAAACATATGAAAAAACTCAATATCACCAATGATTAGAGAAATGCAAATCAAACCAAAATTGATACCATCTCACAACACTCAGAATGGCTATTGTTAAAAAGTAAAAAAATAAAAATAAAAATAAATAACATGTGCTGGTAAGGTTGTGGAGAGAAAGGAACACTTAAACACTGTTAGTGAGAGTGAAAATTAGTTTTCAACCACCGTGGGAAGCAGTTCGGCAATTCCTTCAAGAGCTAAAAGCAGAAGTACCATTCGACCCAGCAATCCCAGTACTGAGTGTATATGCAGATGAATAGAAATCATTCTACCATAAAGACCCCCACACACATATGTTCATTAATCACAATAGCAAAGGTATGGAACCAATCTAAATGCCCATCAATGACAGATTAAATAAAAAAAAGTGGTAATACACACCATAGAATACTATGCAGCCATAAAAAAGAAGATCACGTCTTTTGCAGGAACATGGATGGAGCTGGAGGCCATCATCCTTAGCAAACTAATGCAGAAACAGAAAACCAAATACTGCATGTTTTCACTTATAAGTGGGAATTAAATAATAACTTATGAACACAAAGAAGGAAACAATAGACACTGAGGTTTACTTGACGGTGGAGGGTAGGGGGACGGAGAGGAGCAGAAAAGGTAACTATTGAGTACTGGGCTTAATACCTGGATGATAAAATAATCTGAACAAACCCCCGTGACACCTGTTTACCTATGTAACAAACTTTCACATGAATCCCTGAAGCTAAAATAAACATTAAAATGAAAGCCACATGATCCTGGACTTTACTTGTTGAAAGGCTATATTACTGATTCAGTTTCATTGTTATTGTCTGTTTAGGTTTTCTATTTCTTCTTAATTTATTTTTTAAGTGAAAGCAAGTTTATCAAAAAAGTAAAGGAAAAAGAATGGCTATTCCATAGGCAGAGCAATGGCTTGAGCTGCTCGACTAAAGATACTTATTATTATTTATTGATTATATGTTAAACAGGGAGATTATTCATGAGTTTTCTGGGAAAGGGGTGTGCAATTCCCGGAACTGTGGTTTCCTCCCCTTTTTAGACCATACAGGGTAACTTCTTGACGTTGCCATGGCAGTTGTAAACTGTCATGGCACAGGTGGAAGTGGCTTTTAGCATACTAGTGCATTATAATTATCATATAATGAGCCACGAGGACAATGAGAGGTCACTCAATACGTTGTATGTGTCCAGGAGTTTATGTATTTCCCCTAGGTTTTCAAATTTATTGGCTTGTATTTGTTTTTATTAGTCTTTAATAATCTTTTGTATTTTCATGTAATCCACAGTGATGGATCACACACAATGTTGATAACACAATGTTATCCATTGTGATGGATATTATTTATTTTTGAAGTTGGGTTGCCTTCTTTAAGTTTGTGATTTTATTTAGGTCTTCTTTCATTGTTTTTCTTATTTATTCTAGCTAATGATTTGTCAATATTGTTTACCTTTTCCAAATAACAACTTTTCCTTTCATTGATGTCTCATATTCTTTATTGTCAATTTCATTTATTTTCCCTGTAATCTGTATTATCTTCTTCCTTTTACTAATTTTGGATTTGGTTTACTTTTGTTTTTCTATTTACTGGAAGTGTATTATTAAGTTGTTCATTTGAAATCTTTCCAGTTTTTTGATGTGAGAATTTATTGCCATAAACTTGCCTCTTGATATTGCTTTTACTATTTTTCATAGATTTTATAGCATCTTGTGCTTCTATTTTCATTTTTTCAAGAAATTTTTATATTTCATTCTTAACTTCTTCCTTCACTGTTACTGAAAAGCATGTTGTTTAATTGCCATGCACTTGTATCATTTCACATGTTCCTCTTGTTATTGATAACTAGTTTTATTTTATTGTCATTAGATTAGATATTTGACAGGATTTTGATTTTTTAAATTTTTTTTGAAACTTGTTTCTGTCCTAACATATGACCAATCCTGTATAATGTTCCATAGGATGATTAAAATAATGTGTATTCTGCAGCTATCAGGTGAAACATTCTGTAAATGTCTGTTAGGTCCATTTGGTCTGTGTTACAGTTTAAATCTGATGTATCTTAGTTGACTTGCTGTCTAAATGGTCTGTCCAATGCTGACATTAGGGTGCTGAACTCCCCAACTATTACCGTACTACAGTCTATCTCTCTTTAGATTTAATAATATTTGCTTTATATACTTAAGTGCTCCAGTGTTGGTATATATATATATATTTACAACTGTTATTTTCTCTTTCTTAATTGATCTCATTATTATATAACTCATTTTTTGTCTCTTTTTAAATCTTCTTAACATCAATTTTGTCTGATATAATTATAGCTACTCTGCTCACTTTCTGTTTCTGTTTGCATGTAGCACCTTTTTCCATTTCTTCCCTTTCAGTCTATGTGTGTCTTTACAGATGAGGTTAGTTTCCTGTCAGAATATAGTTGTGTTTTGTTTTTTCATCCATTCAGCCAACATGTATCTTTTCAATGAGAAATGTACATTCAAGGTTATTATTGATAGATGAGGACTTGTGCTTGCCATTTTATTGTTTGTTTGTTTGTTTGTTTTTTTGAGGCAGAGTCTCGCTCTGTCGCCCATGCTGGAGTGCAGTGGCATGATCTCAGCTCACTGCAACCTCCGCCTCCCGGGTTCACGCCATTCTCCTGCCTCAGCCTCCCGAGTAGCTGGGACTACAGGCACCCGCCACCACACCCGGATAATTTTTTGTATTTTTAGTAGAGACGGGGTTTCACCGTGTTAGCCAGGATGGTCTCGATCTCCTGACCTCGTGATCCACCCACCTCAGCCTCCCAAAGTGCTGGGATTACAGGCTTGAGCCACCGTGCTCGGCCGTTTTCATCTTTTGTTCTTTACTTACTCTCTTATTATTTATTTTTGAAGTTGGGTTTCTGTCTGTAGTGATAAGGTTTGATTCCTTTTCCTTTCTCCTTTGTGTGTCAGTTCTACCAGTGAGTTTTACAGTTTCCAGATGTAAGACTCACTTGAGCATTTCTTCTAAAACCAGTCTAGTGGTGATGAATTTCCTTAGTTTTCACTTGTCTGTGGAATATTTTATTTCTCCTTCATTTCCAAAGGATAGTTTTTCTGGAAATAAAATCCTTGGCTTATAGTTTTTTTTCTGCAAGACACTTTAAATACATCATCTTACTTTATCCTGGCCTGTAAAGTTTCTGATGAGAAATTCACTGTTAGTCTAATGGAGATTCCCTTATACGTGACTTGATGCTTTTCTCTTGCTGGTTTTGTAATTCTTTTTCTTTAATGTTTGACAATTTGACTGTAATATGTCTTGCAGAGGGCCTGTCTAGGTTCGATCTATTTGGGGTTGTTTGAGCTTCCTGGACATAGATGTTCATATCTGTCCCAAGATTTGGAAAGTTTTCTCCTATTATTTCATTCAATATGTTTTCCTTAGCTTTTCCCTTCTCTTTTGGAAACATCCATAATACAAATATTTGTTCACTTAAAGGTAATTTATAAAACCTGTTGGCTTTCTTAATTCTTTTTTATTCCTTTTTTTCTTGCTTTTTTGTCTGCGTGTGTTATTTCAAAAGACCTATCTACAAGTTCAGGAAACCTTTATTCTGCTTGGTCTAGTCTGTTCTTGAAGCTCTTAACTGCATTTGTTACTTAATTCATTTAATTAATCACTCTGGAATTACTGTTTGGGTTTTCTCTACATCAATCTCTTGGTTAAATTTTTCATTTAAATCATGGGTTGCTTTCCTGATTTTACTGAATTGTCTAACTGTATTCTATTGCATCTCACTGAAATTTCCTTGAGATTATTTTGAATACTTTTTCTGAAATCGTGTATATTTTCCAATGATTGGAGTCTGTAGAATTATTCTTTTCCATTAGAGGTGTTATGTTATTTGGCTTCTTCATGCTTGATGTGTCCCTATGTTGATTTTCATGCATTTGGTGTAAAAGTTTTCTCTTCCAATTTTATGGAGTACATTTTGTAGGAAAAGAGATTTGTATTACTGGGTCTTGAGGTGTTGGTTTTGTGAAGTGCATTGACCTTTCTTCCAGGTGGTCACAGTAGTGTGGCCTCTGTAATTACTTCAGCTGTAATTCACACTAGTAGCATCTGTGAGTTTCTCAGTTGCTTAGGCTGAGAGAGTTTCTGGTGGTAGTTGGGCAGCTTGCTAGGCATAAGCTTGCTAAGCTATTTCTCAAGTCAGGAATACATGCATGAAGATAGTGGGTCAGTCAACTTTAGCCTGCTTCACTGCACCTGGAACATGGTGCTATAACTCTGATTGAGTGCACAGGCACACAGTTGCTTGACCTGCCTGGAGACATGCCTGCCAGGAGCAGCCTGCAGGGCTGTTTCTCAGGTCTGGCACTTGGACTGAAGGCTGTTTGGCTGGCCTGGGGACTTATATGCCAGTGGTGGCTTATCACACTGTTTATCTGGCTTGGAACATGTGTTTAAGGCAATGTAGCCAGCCTGAAGGCATGTCTTCCTGAAGTGAGAAGAAGGTTGTTTTTCTCAGACCCATGTCACAGTTGCAAAGCTGCTTAGCTGGGCAGTGGGGCATTTACGCAGAAGGTAGTCCAAAGGGCTGTTTTACAGACCTTGAATGTGGGCACAAAGCTGCTTGAGTAATCTGAGGATGTGTCCACCACAGGCAGCCTCCAGGGTTGTTTCTCAGGCATGGAATATGGATACATTGCTGCTGGGCAGCCTGTGGGTGTGTCTACCAGGGGTGGCCCAAGGATCTATTTCTCAGGTCTTGGATGTAGATGCTAGGCTGCTTGGCTGGCCTGGAGCTTGTCTGGCAGGTGTGTCCCTCAGGGCTGTTTCTTAGGTCCAGGACATAGGCTATTGGATGCTTGGCCAGACTGGGGGACAGCCTGCAAGAGGCAAACTGCAGGACTGTTTCTGAGACCCTTATTGGGGGCACATGGCCATTGGACAGGATAGGAGTGTGTCTGAGGGGGGAGCATGCTGCGGGGCTGTTTATCAGGTTCTGAGTGGGAACACACAGCCACTTCACTGGTTCAGGGGCATATCAGCTTCTTGGAGGCTCAGAGGTCTCTTCTGCTTGGGGTTGGGTATGCAGCAGTCTGTCTGGCTCAAGAGTGAGTTCACCATGTGTGGGACTGAAGCTCTTGATAGAAGTGTGGCGATGGGGGTTGGTTTTCTTGCTGTGTAGAACCAGAATCAAAGCCAATTTTGGAATCAGGCTCCACACAGTTGGGGTTGTAGCATTCAGACACCCATGTGGGCTTGGGTGTAATAAAGATGGAGCCCCAGTGCTGGAGAGATGCAGAAGCTACTGGTCCCTAGAGCAAGGTGCACTGAGTCTCTGCTCCCAAGATGGTGCTGAGATGCTGCAGCTTAGCTCACAGAGCATGGGAAGTGCACATCTTGGGCTCCTAATCTTGGGCAATGTAGCTACATAAATTCTCAGCAACTCTCCAAACTTGGCCCAGGACATGCAAGGACTGTGGAATTTTCCTGTTGTAAGGACTGTAGGTGTTTGCAGTAGAAATGGGGAGTAATGAGGATCTTCTGCTTACTTTTTCCCCACAATGAGGAGTCCCTCCTTACTCCAGAGAGATCCAGTCTGAGTGCGGGAGACAAAGCTGCAGAGACCGTGTGACTCCATGCTGCCCTGCTACACTTCCAATAACCACAGTTGCATCTCCACTCTCCTGCTGCACTCCAACAAACTCCTTTGACACTGTAGTAAAATCTTAGCTGCTTATTAATTGCTGTGCTCCCTTACAGGGTAAGGAAGATGAATATAAGGCATCTCTAGTCAGACATCTTGCTGATGTCACTCCTATTTTTAATTTCTGAAGTTTAGTTTTGGCAGGCACTGTATATTTATTTGGCAAGTTTTTTTTTCCTGTCAGTATATTCAGTCTATCATTCCACTCCCTTATGTTTTGTAATGTTTCTGCTTAGAAATTCCCTGATTATCTTATGGGTTTTCTTTTATGTCACAAGCCACTTTCTCTTGCTGCTTTAGAAATTCTTTGTTTCTAACTTGACAATTTGATTATAATGTGTCTTACTGTGGATGTCTTTGAGTTCATCTCATATGGGACACAGTGAGTTTCCTGGACCTGACTGGCAATTTGTTTCTTCAGACTTGGGAAATTTTTATCCATTATGACATTAAATAAAATTTTTACCCCTTTCTCTTTCTATTCTCTTTCTGGGACTTCATTATACATATATTTGCCTGTTTGATTATGTCCCACAAGTCCCTTAAGATTTCTTTACTCTTTTCCATTTTTTTTTTTCTATTCAGACAGGATAATTTCCAATGACCGGTCTTCTACTACACTGGCATTTCTTCTGCTTGATCGAGTCCACTGTTGAAACCCTCTATTGGATCTGGCGGACCAAGATGGCCGAAAAGGAACAGCTCCAGTCTCCAACTCCCAGCGTGAGTGACACAGAAGACCGGTGATTTCTGCATTTTCAACTGAGGTACTGGGGTCATCTCACTCGGGAGTGCCGGACAATCGGTGTTGGTCAGCTGCTGCAGCCTGACCAGCAAGAGCTGAAGCAGGGCGAGGAATTGCCTCACCTGGGAAGCGCGAGGGGGAAGGGAGTCCTTTTCCTAGCCAGGGTAACTGAGACACACAACACCTGGAAAATCGGAAAACTCCCACCCCAATACTGCCCTGTAAGCAAACCGGCACACCAGGAGAATATATCCCACACCTGGCCGGGAGGGTACGATGCCCATGCAGCCTCCGTCCTTGCTAACACAGCAGTCTGCGGGGATCTAACTGCAGGGCAGCAGCGAGGCTGGGGGAGGGGCGCCCGCCATTGCTGAGGCTTAAGTAGGTAAACAAAGCCGCTGGGAAGCTCCAACTGGGTGGAGCTCACAGCAGCTCAAGGAAACCTGCCT
>NW_012122188.1:29509-45802 GCF_000951035.1 Colobus angolensis palliatus | reverse complement strand
TTGCGTATATACCCAAGAATGGGATGGCTGGGTCATATGGTACATCTAGTTCTAGATCCTTGAAGAATTGCCATACTGTATTACATAATGGTTGAACTAGTTTACATTCCCAACAACAGTGTAAAAGTGTTCCTATTTCTCCACATCCTCTCCAACACCTGTTGTTTCCTGATTTTTTAATGATTGGCATTCTAACTGGTGTGAGATGGTATCTCGTTGTGGTTTTGATTTGCATTTCTCTGATGACCAGTGATGATGAGCATTTTTTCATGTCTGCTGGCTGCATTAAGGTCTTCCTTTGAGAAGTGTCTGTTCATACCCTTGCTGGCAGTCTGTCTTATTAATTCTTTCAACAAACCAACTCCTGGATTCTTGAATCTTTTGTATGGCTTTTCATGTCTCAATATCCTTCAATTCAGCTCTGATGTTAAGTTATTTTTTGTCTTCTGTTAGCTTGGGGGTTGGTTGGCTCTTGTTTCTCTAGGCCCTCTAGGTGTAATGTTATGTTGTTAATTCGAGATGTTTTTAAGTTTTAATGTGAGCGTTTAGAGCTATAAACTTCCCTCTTAGCACTCCTTTAGCTGTGTCCCAGAGATTCCGGTACATTGTATCATTGTTCCAATTAGTTTCAAAGAATTTCTTATTTTCTGCCTTGATTTCATTATTTATCTGAAAGTCATTCAGGAGCAGGTTGTTTAATGTCAATGTAATTGTATGACTTTGATTGATTTTCTTATTATTGATCTCTATTTTTATTGTGCTGTGGTCCTGGAATGCATTTGGTATAATTACTGTTTTGTATTTAATTTGCTGGAGATTGTTTTATGTCCAACTGTGTAGTTAGTTTCAGACTATGTGCCATATGCAGATGAGAAAAATGTATATTTTGTTGTTTTAGGGTGGGGAGTTCTGTAGATGTCTGTCGGTCCCATTTGTTTAAGTGTCAAGATCAGGTCCCAAATATTTTTGTTAGTTTCCTGCCTCAATTATCTGTCTAATATTGTCAATGAGGTGTTGAAGTCTCCCGCTATTATTGTGTGGTTATGTATATATCTTCATAGGTTTCTGATAACTTGTTTCATGAATTGTGTGCTCCTGTGTTGGGCACATATGTATTTAAAATAGCTACATCTTCTTGTTAAATTGTGTCCTTTACTATTATGAACTGCCCTTCTTTGATTTTTTTGATTATTGTTGATTTAAAGTCAGTTTTGTCCGAAATTAGAATAGCAACCTCTGCTTTTGTCTGTTTTCTATTCATTTCATAGATTTTTCTCCATCCGTTTACTTTCAACCTGCGTGTGCTATTGCATGTGAAATAAATTTCTTTAAGACAGCTTACTATTGGGTCTTGCTTCTTTATCCAACTTTCCACTCTGTGCCTTTTAATTGTGACACTTAGACTGTTTACATTTTAAAGTTAGTACTGACGGGTATGGATGTGATTCTGTTATGTTGCTAGTTGGTTATTATGCAGACTTTTTGTATGGCTGCTTTATAGTGTTAATGGTCTATGTACATAAGTGTATTTTTTGTGGTGGCTGGTAATGGTCTTTCATTTCCATGTTTAGAATTCCCTTAAGGACTTTATTTAAGGTAGCCCAGGTGGTAACAAATTCCATTAGTATTTGCTTTTCTCAAAAGAACCTTATTTCTTCTGCACGTATAAAGCTTAGTCTGGCAGGATATGAATTCTTTTCTTTACAAATATTGCTTATAGCTCTCAATTTCTTCTGGCTTGTAGGGTTTTTTTTGAAGGTTCCACTGTTAGCCTGATACTTTCCCCTTTGTTGGTGACCAGCCTCTTCTCTCTAGTTGACTTAACGTTTTTTGTTTCAATTTGACCTGGGAAAAGCTAATGACTATGTGTCTTGCGAATAGTTGTCTTGTATAGTATCTCACAGGGGTTTTCTCCATTTCCTGAGTTTTAATGTTGGCCTCTTTAGTGAAGTTGGGAAAATTTTATTAGATGATATCCTGAAATGTGTCTTCCAAGTTGCTCGATTTCTCTCCCTCTCTTTCAGGGACACTGATGAATCACAGATTTGGTTTATTTACACAATTCCATATTTCTCAGAGGTGTTTTTTATTCTTCTTTATTTTTTATTTTTATTTTTTTGTCTGAGTTATGTCAGGGAACTTTTCTTCATTTATTTTATTTTACTTTTTTAAATTTTACTTTAAGTTCTAGGGTACATGTGCATAACGTGCAGGTTTGTTACATATGTATACTTGTGCCATGTTGGTGTGCTGCACCCATCAACTCGTCAGCACCCATCAATTCATCATTTATATCAGGTATAACTCCCAATGCAATCCCTCCCCCCTCCCCCCTCCCCATGGTAGGCCCCGGTGTGTGATGTTCCCCTTCCTGTGTCCAAGTGTTCTCATGGTTTAGTTCCCACCTATGAGTGAGAACATGCGGTGTTTGGTTTTCTCTTCTTGTGATAGTTTGCTAAGAATGATGGTTTCCAGCTGCATCCATGTCCCTACAAAGGACACAAACTCATCCTTTTTTATGGCTCCATAGTATTCCGCAGTGTATATGTGCCACATTTTCTTAATCCAGTCTGTCACAGATGGACATTTGGGTTGATTCCAAGTCTTTGCTATTGTGAATAGTGCCGCAATAAACATACGCGTGCATGTGTCTTTATAGCAGCATGATTTATAAACCTTTGGGTATATATCCAGTAGTGGGATGGCTTGGTCATATCTTTTCTTCAAGCTGAGATTCTTTCCTCAGCTTGGTTGATTCTGCTGTTAATACTTGTGATTGTATTCTGAAATCCTTGAAGTGAGATTTTTCTGCTCTATCACGTCAGCTTGATTCTTTCTTAAAATGGTCATTTCATCTTTCATCTCCTGTATCATTTTATTGTATTTCTTAGAATTCCTGGGTTTGGTTTTGACTTTTTCCAGAATCTTGGTGATCTTCATTCCTGTCTGTATTCTTAATTTGATTTCTGACATTTCAGTCATTTCGGCCTGGTTAAGACTCATTGCTCAGCATCTTGTGCATTCTTTCGGAAGTGTGAAGACACTCTGGCTTTTTGAGTTACTGGGGTTCTTGTGCTGCTTCTTTCTCTGTATAGGCTGATGTTCCTTCAATCTTTCAAGTTGCTATCTTTTGAATGTGTTTTTCCTTTTGCTTTTATCTTCTCTGATGTCCTTGGTGGTTTTATTGTATTATAAGATGGGTTCAGTCGACTGGCTTGGTTTCTGGAAGAGTTTATCAGATCAAGGCTCAGCTCAACACTGTTGTGCTGCATGCCGTAACTCTGTGAGGCTAGTGTTGGCCACCAACTTAGTTCTCTAGATCCTTGAGATTAGAAACCTGCTGTGATGGAACGGTTGACATGTTTTCAGACCACTGGCCACAACAGTGCAATGGGTGGTGAAAGTCAAAATGCTCCATTGAGTAACTGCAGTGGGATCCATGGTTGTTAGCATGTGGTTGCAGCAGCAGCAGCATGGCAAGGTGGGGTACATGCTTGTCACCTGGGGGCGGGATACAAGCAGGTGCAAGGGTGTTAACCTCCATTCAGGTGTTTCCAGCTGTGGCGGTGGCATGGTGGCATGGGGCTACTGGTGCCTGTGCATGGTGCCATTGGTGTCTGTACACACATTTGTGCTGGCAGCAGTGGCAGTGAGGGGTGGAGTGCTGGCAGGCACTGAGATGGAGGTCTCCATTTGTGTGTTCACACTGGCAGCAATGGCAGTGAATGGTGGGGCTGGGGCCACTGGTCTCCTTGTGAGCATTTCCACAGGCAGTGGTGGTGCAGCAGGGTGGGGTGGGGTGGGGCAGGGTACACTCATGCTAGCAGCAGCGACATGGTGGGGTGCACATGAAGACCTGAACTAGCAGGGAAGTGGAGTCAATTTCTGCCTCTGCTCACGGTGCACCACCAAAATGATCTGGGGCCTGGTTGTGGGTGTATGCCAGCAAAACAGCTTGAGGGAGGCTGCAGTGGGAGAAAGATGCCAGTGTACTGGTACACATCTGTGTGGGCCACTCTGCTGGAGCTCTTTCATGGTCAGGCATGGTCTTCTAGCACAGAAGGTATGATGCAGGCCCTTGGCAGGCACCCCATTTGGGCATCAAAGACTGTACTGCAAGCAGGCATGGCCAAGCTGGGGCCCCATAAGAGGCCAGCAGACAGGAGCTGTTGGGTAGAAGCGGTCACATCTCATGGGGAAGATTCCCTTGTTCTGTTTAGGTCAGACAGTTCCCCTAATGCTAAAGTGTCCTAGGGGAGCATGGAAAACCTTTGGGGTATGGGAGCCCCTGGTTGTGCTTCACCATGGATGTTCCTGCACCAAGCACTCTGGGCTCCGCGCCAGCTGGTGTTCTGCCCCATCAACTCTCTGAGCAGCTTTCCTTGCCATTTAAATGTCTGTGGGGGTTGTGGGTTCTCCTGCTGCCAGTATTCTAGAGGTTCGTGGTGAGAAAAGGTTGTTCCCCCTCTGCTCAACTTACTCTGTCCCCAGGAGTTTTTGGGGACCAGGAATGAATCCCGGTGCACAAAAGGCCTATGCAGGGTTCCCTGCTTCCTTCTCCTTCAGCCCAGCATCTGTGTTCTCCCTCTCTCCATTCTTAATGACTCCTCTCTGAAGATCTGGTTTGAGTTAACCAGCCTTCCCAATGTCCTGGTCCCTTAGTGGCAGATGTTCCTCCGGGCTGCATTTAGTCAGACTACTTCCCTCAAGAATGAATTTAACTTTTATGTGAGGGGATAAATTAGCTATAATAAATATTTCTTTAGTTTCTTGCTTCAAAAACTAAAATTTCTTAATCGATTTACTAATTAACTGCTGCTCTACATGTTCACCTAACTTCTAACATAATCCCAAAAACGTATAATTTAAAGGCAAAGCAAATAAGGTCTAATGGGAGAATAATGTTAACCACAATATAATTTTATTTATTCTTGAAGAAATTTACCATGGGAATTTATGTAACTGATCATATATACTCACAGTACTTTTCTGAACTTTCTCCTAAAACACATGCACATAATGCCACAGGGTACTTTTAATCACTGACAAAATGTAATAATGAGAAAAAAGCCACCAAAGAGATCTGTATTAGTTCAATGTAAATGGCCAATTTAAAAATTGACTGGTATTATATTGAGAGACTAAATGGAGAGGTGAAAGGCTATAATAGAGACAAGGGCAAACTCCAGAAACAGGCTGAGTTCACTATGCAGACCTACCACTTGCTTGATGTTTGACCTTTGGAAATTCCCTTAAGTTTTCTGTGCTTTTGTTTCCCCATGTGTAAAAAGGGGGTAATAATAGTATTTACATCATAGCGATCGTGTGTGTATTAATTTTTTAATACCGATAAAATGCTTAGAATAGTGCCTGGCCCATAGCAAATTAATACTGACAAAATGCTTAGAATAGTGCCTGGCCGATTATATATAATATATACATATATATGTGTGTATATATATATAATTTATACATATATATGTATATATATAATTTATACATATATATGTATATATATAATTTATACATATATAGTTTATATATAATATATATAGCCTATTATCATTATTACAGTAAACTAAATACAACCTAATTACATGAAGAATAGATCTAAGTTTCACAACTATGTAAACCCCAAACCTTCATGAAATCTAACATTTTTCAATAGTTAGATACAATGAATAGAAGCAGAGGAAACACTAGTACTGGTGGCATTTTTAAATTCTGTTGTAAAATTCTACTATAAAATTACTGTACTTGGATTGATACTTGTCAAGGTAGTGAAGTGTGATCCCCAATGTTGGAGGTGGGACTTAGCGGAAGGTGTTTTGATGATGTGGGAGGATCCCACCTGAATGCTTTGGTGTTATTCTTGCTGTAGTGAACTCTCACTCTTAGTTTCAATGAGAATTGGTTGTTGATAGAGCCTGGCAGCTCATTCTCTCTCCCTGGACTCTGCTCTCACCATATGACTTCTGCACATGGCAACTCCCCTTTCCCTTCCACCATGAGAAACAGCCTGAAGGCATAAGCAAATGTGGATGCTGGTACCATGCTTCTTGTACAGCCTGCAGAACTGTAAGTCAAATAAACATCTTTTGTTTATAAATTACTCAACTTCAGGTAATTATTTGTAGCAGCACAAACAAACTCAGAGAGTATGTGAGATAATGCATGTATTAATTACCTGATGTAGCCATTTCAAAATACACACATATCAAAACATCATATTCTATGTCATATGTACAATTATTTGGCAATTGAAATAAATCAATATATTAAGTAAGTTTAATTTAAAAAAAGAAACTACTACTACATTTCTAGTAAAATGACAAAAATCTAAAACACTGGAGACACCAAGTGTTGATAACACTGTGGAGCAACAGAAACTCTCATTTACTGTTGGTGCGAATTCAAAATTTTATGGCCATTTTGGAAAACAGTTTGGCAGTTTCTTACAATGTGAAACACAGGCTTACCATATGATCCAGCAATTGCACTCCTTGATATTTACCAAAATTAGTTAAAAACTTATGTTCACACAAAAATCTACACATAAATGTTCCCAGAGCTTTTTTCATAATTGCACAAACTTGGAAGCACCCAAGATATCATTCGATAAGTGAATGGATAAACCACTGTACTAGATTCATACTGTGGAATATTATTTGGGAATAAAAAGAAATGAGCTATCAAGCTAGAAAATACATGGATGAACCCTTAATGTATACTGGTAAGTGCAAGAATTAAATCTCTAAAGGCTATATGATTCCAACTATATAACATTCTGGAAAAGGAAAAACTATGGAGAAAGTAAAAAACCAGCAGTTGCCAAGGACTATATGGGAGAGAGGGATGAACAGGTAGAGCACAGGATATTTTTAGGGATCTATTTTATGTGGTCCTATTCTATGAGAAACATGTACATACTTTTCAAAACTCACAGAATGTACAACACAGAGTGAACCCTAGTATTATCTATGGATTTTAGTTAATAATAACCTATTGGTTCATCAATTGCAAGAAATATGCCACACTACTGCAATATATTAATAATAGGGGAAACTGTATGTGGGCGGGCAGAAGGGGGAACGTGGATTCTCACAGAACAAAAAAAAAGTAAAGAAAACAGTATGAATATTTAAGATAAGAAGCACGGCATGAGCAAGGGCACAGTGTTTGTTCAGGGTACTGGAGGGTTTGTGTAAACTAAAATAATACAGAGAGAGATTAGAAAAGTAGTTTGAAGTTGGATTGTGAAGGATCTTTAATACTGGAATAAGGGAATTTGAGTTATGTTTGGGACTTATAAAGAATAATTTGTCATAATTTTCTTCTTAAGAATTTCTTTTCTTTGAAATACAATATTCTTTTTTATATGGATTTTTATTTTTTATTTTTTATTTTTATTTTTTATAATTATACATTAAGTTCTAGGGTACATGTGCATAACGTGCAGGTTTGTTACATATATCATTCTTAGCAAACTATCACAAGAACAGAAAACCAAACACAGCATGTTCTCACTCATAGGTGGGAACTGAACAATGACATCACTTGGACACGGGAAGGGGAACATCACACATCGGGGCCTATCATGGGGAGGGGGTAGGGGGGAGGGATTGCATTGGGAGATATACCTGATATAAATATTCTTAAATTAAATCAAATTGGTTAATAATACACACAGATACAACTTTAAAATTTTTCAACATGTAAAATAACATCACTAGGAAACTGCCTAATGTTTTCCTCAACCCTAAAAATAAAGCTCCACTTAGATAATCTGTGAGGTCAGAATTTCACAGTGAAAGGGCTGTAAACAATTTCTATTTATAAAGGTAACAAATATCATCATGCATTTTTGTTTTGTTTTTTGAGATGGAGTCTCGCCTTTGGCCCAGGCTGGAGTGCAGTGGTGCGATCTCGGCTCACTGCAAGCTCTGCCTCCTGGGTTCACACCAATTCTCCTGCCTCAGCCTCCCGAGTAGCTGGGACTACAGGTGCCCGCCACCACGCCCAGCTAGTTTTTTTGTATTTTTTAGTAGAGACGGGGTTTCACCATGTTAGCCACCATTGTCTCGATCTCCTGACCTCGTGATCTGCCTGCCTTGGCCTCCCAAAGTGCTGGGATTACAGGCTTGAGCCACCGCACCCGGCTATCATCATGCATTTTTGCTGCTGTTTGCAACAATCTTATTTAACTCTTCCATGGGCTGTGAAACAGTTAAAGTTAATTTAATGCAAATTTGTTCTTATTTTACAGCATACTCTATGTGGTATTCAACATAATATATTACAGTCCTTACTCCATTTCAGCCTCACTTTAAGATATTCCTCAAACAATTCATGGCACTTTGGGTTAAGCAGTAGTTTTTAGACAGTGTTTCCTTAAAGTCCAGTTTTATTTGCTCATTATTTCACATTCTGTGCATGTTTTTACATCACTCAGCCTAGGCTGCATGCCTGTTACTAAACCAATCACTGTGGCCAAGGGAATGGAGCATTCTAGTAAGACAGTTGGATCAAATAATCAACTCTTTGTGCAGATAGGATAGTGAGGTAAGCTCTACCAAAGCCACATGAAAAATCTCAGTTCTCTATGGTAGATGATGTTTGGTTGCCTAATGCAACCAAAACTATAGATTCCTAAGGAAGATAAACAATGAAATGTAGCTTTGAATATATGATTATTTTAATTTAGCTATTTAGAGCATAATGCTCACTCACTAAGGAAGTCAAGATTATGAGGTCAGTCATAAGCATAGTGCAATTTGTTAACATAAAGCATGGCACTACAGTACTTGCCCCTTATCCACAGGAGATGTGTTCCAAGATGCCAAGTGGATGTCTGAAACTGGATAGTACCAAAATTATATATATATATATAATATATATGTGTATATATATGTGTATGTGTGTGTGTGTATATATACACACACTGTTTTTCCCATTACATACATACCTATGATAAAGTTTAATTTATAAGGTAGGTAGAGTAAGAGATTAAAAACAACATAGAATAATTATAACTGTACTGTAATAAAAATCATGTAATGTGTGTTCTCTCTCTCTCTCAAAATATCTTATTGTACTGTATTTTACCCACCTATTTTTGGACTGCAGTTGGCCATGGGTAACTGAAACCATAGAAAGCAAAACTGTGGATAAGAGGGCTCT
This sequence comes from Colobus angolensis palliatus, assembly GCF_000951035.1. Lineage (NCBI taxonomy): Eukaryota > Metazoa > Chordata > Mammalia > Primates > Cercopithecidae > Colobus > Colobus angolensis. The sequence goes on along the minus strand of NW_012122188.1, from coordinate 36,622 downwards.
ACTGTGTTCAACTTAGTTTCAATAAATAACTGTTTAAAATCTACCACACGCATAGAACGTCTATCATTGTTATGGAGGATTCTAAAAAATAAATAGAATGAGCCTATTTATAATCTAGCTCGAGGAAAAAAATTCATATTTACTATAAAATATCAGTGCAAAGATATGTGGAACTAAGTATATGATAACATAATACAAGTTACACATATATATTTAATATAATATTTTGACATTTTCCATGTTCTTGAGAAATTGAATATAAAATAATATTTGCATATTGAGATATTATCAATTAACTTATGTTAGAACCTCAGAGATACAGGTTCACACAAAACATTTTGGGACACACACACACACACACAGACACACACAATCAGGTAATTTAGATATCATAAAGTGCAGTAGTGCTCAACTTTTACTATGCATTAGATGTATCACAGAAGCATGTAAGAAACATTAAGAAAATAGCAGATGTATTTTTTCCAATCTTTAGTGGTGAAAAACCACTACCTATATCAGCAGTCCCCAACCTTTTTGGCACCAGGGACCGGTTTCACGGAAGACAATTTTTCCATAGATTGTGGGTGGCGGGTGTGGTTTCAGGATGATTCCACCGCATTACATTTATTATTAGATTCTCATAACCTATATCCCTTGCATGCACAGTTCACAATAGGGTTTGTGCTCCTATGAGAATCTAATGCCTCCGCTGCTCTGACAGGAGGTGGAGCTCAGCTTCACTCGCTTCCCAGCTGCTCACCACCTGCTGTGGACTGGTACAGGTCCCTGGCCCAGGGATTGGGGACCCCTGGAGTAGATGATTCAATTTAATTAGTCTGGGGTAAGGATGGATATTTTTGAATGTTACTCAAGTGATTCGAATGTGTAGACAGGATTGAGACTACTGACTTGGCCTAACTATGTATGGTTGAAGAAACTGAGGTTCAGTAAAGATATGTAATTTACTCAAGATCACATAGCCTCCTGCTTCCCAGTCCAGATATTTTTTAGGATACTGCTATTTTGTTTTTCCTTTTAATCTGTGTACATTAAATTCTTTGACATTACCTACTAGAATGAAATAGAAGTCATGTTAGATAGGCAATTCATATAATTTTGCACACATAATAAAATAAAGTACACAATTTTTATTTCATTGGAAGTAACCCAGTAATTCCATTGAACTCAAAGAGCTATGATGTGCTACTTTCAGTATTTAACAGAATTTAGTTGCTAAGAAAATTATTATTATTATTTTATTTTATTTTACTTTAAGTTCTGGAATAGATGTGCAGAACGTGCAGGTTTGTTACATAGGTATATATGTGCCATGGTGGTTTGCTGCGCCTATCAACCCATCATCTATGTTTTAAGCCCTGCATGCATTAGGTATTTGCCCTAATGCTCTCCCTACCTTGGCCCCTCATCCCCTGACAGGCTCCAGTGTGTGATGTTCCCCTCCCTATGTCCATGTGTTCTCATTTCTCAGCTCCCACTTATGAGTGAGAACATGTGGTGTTTGGTTATCTGTAAGTAATTTATAGATTCAGTGCTATTTCCATCAAGCTACTATTGACTTTCTTCATATAATTACAAAAAATTAAATTTCATATGGAATGAAAAAATAGCCTGTATAGCTAAGACAATCCTAAGCAATAAGAACAAAGCTGGACACATCACGCTACCTGACTTGAAACTACACTACAAGGCTACAGTAACCAGAGCAGCATGGTGCTGGTACCAAAACAGATATGTAGACCAATGAAATAGAATAGAGACCTCATAAATAACACCACACATCTGCAACCATCTGATTTTTGATAAACCTGATAAAAACAAGCAATGGGGAAAGGATTCCCTATTTAATAAATGGTGCTGGGAAAACTGGCTAGCCATATGCAGAAAACAGAAACTGGACCCCTTCCTTACACCTTATACAAAAATTAACTCGAGATCTATTAAAGATTTAAATGTAAAACCAAAACCATAAAAACCGTATAAGAAAACCTAGGCAATACTATTCAGGACATAGGCATGGGCAAAGACTTCATGACTAAAACACCAAAAGCAATGACAGCAAAAGACAAAATTGACAATTCAGATCTAACCAAACTAAAGGGCTTTTGCACAGCAAAAGAAATTATCATCAGCATGAACAGGCAACCTACAGAATGAGAGAAAATTTTTGCAACCTACCCATCTGACAAACATCTAATATCCAGAATCTACAAGGAACTTAAACAAATTTACAAGAAAAACAAGCAACCTCATCAAAAAGTGGGCAAAGGATATGATCAGACACTTCTCAAAAGAAGACATTTATGCATCCAAAAAACATATGACAAAAAGCTCATCATCACTGGTCAATAGAGAAATGTAAATCAAAATCACAATGATATACCATCTCACGTCAGTTAGAATGGAGATTATTGAAAAGTCAGAAAACAATGGATGCTTGTGAGGCTGTGGAGAAATGGAAACACTTTTACACTGTTGGTGGGAGTGTAAATCAGTTCAACCTTTGTGGAAAACAGTGTGACGATTCCTCAAGGATCTAGAACGAGAAATACTATTTGACCCAGAAAATTATTTTTTAAAGATAGAGTTCAGATTACACAAATAATTATAATGAGAAAATTATAAGAATCTCATAATATTTGAGAGTGTTGACTAAGTTTTCATGAATATTTGAAGAGGGCAGGATATAAGAAATTCAAATGTGCAATGCAGAGCATCAGATATGCAAATCATTACTTAATGATATTTATTAAGAGTTTAGGTACACTGTTTCAACTGGTACAAGGCAATGTTGAACACATTATTATCAACAAAGGACTTGAAGAGAAAGAATGAATGGAGTGGATGAGTTTGGTTGACAGACGAGTTTTAAGGAAAATGTTTTTGGAAGAGATATATTTGAACTGATAGAGAAGATCAAAGGGCATTAGAGTTTGTGGAGGAAGGAAAGCATAAGTAAAAGTTGGGCAAGGAACAACAAAGGGATCTACTTAGACATAGTGAAACTCTCAGACCTTTTATTAGAAGTCTTGCTTTCTATAGAAATATAGATATCACTATATCTGCCATAGCAACTATGATAAAATAGAGGGAGTTCATTGAAATGTAATAACTAAAAATACAGTTAGAGGAGAAGCAAATATTTGTCTTCTAGAGTGTTCTCCCTTCTGCTTTCTTCTCTCAATGCACACTCTAAGTGATCACATCTTTGTCTATAGTTTCAGCTACCAAACATGGGACAATGAATCTCAAATCTCATGTGCTAATTTATTCCCTAATATACATTCTAGTATATCCAACCATTTACTGTATATATACCAGTTGTTCTCACTCAGGGGCTATTCTCTCACCTCAACCCAGAGGACATTGGAAATATATCGAGATATATTTTACTGTAACAACTGGTGAGGGGTTTAATACCATCTAGTGAATAAAGGTCAAGGATGCCGCCAAATATCTTACAATGCAAAGTAGAGTACCACACAACAAAGAATTACCCTGCCCAAAAAGATCAATGAGGCAGAAATTGAGGAACCCTGAGGAACACCAACCTAGAAGTCCCACAAACACAGCAAATGCAACATGCCCAAAGTTTAACTCATCTTCTCCCACAAAACTTGTTATTTCTCCAGGAATTGTTTACTTAATTTCATTTTTGAAATATTCATGTTGCTGCCTCCTTTATATCCACAATAATTATTAAATTATCTTAACCCTATTCCTGGTATCTCTGCCCTGGCCAAACTTTCTCTGCTTGACCTATTGTCTACTATTGAGTATGAAGTAGGAACTTTATAAAGCTCCAGACACTTATTATCTGGCCCCTGACTATCTTTGCAGCATCATCTCTCCTGTGAACTCACCCCTACTATGTACTTCAGGCATGCCAAACTACATACAACTCTTCCAAACAGTCATTATATTTCTTGAATCCCTATCTCTGTACAATCTCCTTTATTCCCGAAATACCCATTTTCTCTTCTCCCACATCCTCCCACTTTACCTAGTCATCTTTTAAAAATCTCAAATGTAATCTTTTCTGGGAAAATGTCCTTACTTCTCTACATCTTAGTAGATTTAAATGCTTTTTCCTCTGGTTTCCCATGACACTTCTTCTTTACCTTTACTATACAACTTAATACTCTGCAAATACTTGTTTATGCGTCTGGCTTCCTTGTTATATTATGAACTCCTCGATGGCAGGTTACATTATGTTAAATATATTGTATGTTACAATATGTTGAATATAATATCTGTATGTATGTATGTATGTATTATACACAAGGCATTGAAAACAGTTTGTACTTAAGTAGTCCGAATTGATTTGAGGACGTTCTCATTCACCTTTTCTATTCTTTTTTATTGTTGTAAAACAAAACACAAAATAAGAGATCTACCCTCTTAACAAATTTTTAAGCATACAGTATTGTTAACTAAAAGCACAATGTTGTACAGCAGATCTCTAGAACTTTTCATCTTGCACAATTGAATCTTTATACCTATTGAATAACAACTCTCCATTTTCCCCTCCCTCAGCCTCTGGCACTACCATTCTACTGTTTTTATTACTTTGATTACTCTAAATATTCCACATAACTATAATCATATAGTATTTGTCCCTTTATGACTGGCTTGTTTTACATAGCATAACGTCCTCAAATTTCATCCATGCCATAGCATATGAAAGGATTTTCTTCTTTTTATGGCCGAACAATATTCCATTTTATGCATATATCATATTTTCTTCATCCATTTATCTATTGATAGACATCAGTATTGTGTCCACTGCTTGGCTACTGTGAACAATGCTGCAATGAACATGAGAGTGCAGATCTGTCTTTGAGATTTAATTTCCATTCTTTAGATAAATAACTACAAGCAGTACTGCTGAATCAGATTTTTCTTTTTTAATTTTCTACGGAACATCTATACTGTCTTCCTTAGAAACTTCACCATTTTACATTTCCAGCAACAGTGAACAAGGGTTCTCTTTTCTCCACATCCTCATCAACACTTGTTATTTTCTTTTTTTATATAATAGCTATCCTAACGGGTTTGATGTAATACTTCATTATGGCTTCAACTTAAATCTTCTTTATAATTAGTGATTTTAAGCATCTTTTCACATACATATTGGCCATCTCCATGCTTTTTTTGGAGAAATATCTATTCAAGTCCTTTACCTATTTTTAACCAGATTATTAGCTTTGTTTCTATTTATTTGTAGGGGTTTTTTTATACATTTTGATTATTAATTCATTATAAGATTCATAAGTTCGCAAATACTATTTTCCATTTCACAAGTTGCCCTTCAACTGTTGATTGCTTCTTTTGCTGTACAAAAGCTTTTTAGTTTGATGCAATCCACTTTACTAATTTTGCTTTTGTTGCCTGTGCTTTTGGTATCACATTAAAAAAAATGCTCCAGTCAATTCTCCTCCTATGTGTTCTTGTAAGAGTTTTATAGTTTCTGGTTTTCTGTTAAACTTTTAATGGATTTTGAATTGATTTCTGTGTGTAGTATAAGGGTCCAATTTCATTATTTTACATGTGGCTATCCAGTTTTCTCAACACCATTTGTTAAAAAGACTATTCTTTCTCCATGGTGTGATTTTGGCACCTTTGTTGGAAATCAAATGACTATAAACGTGTAAATATATTTCTCTGTCCTCTATTCTGTTCCATTGGTTTCTGCATCTGTTTTTATGCCAGTACTTTGCTGCTTTTATTGCTGTAGTGTTGAAGATTGTGAAATCAAGTAGTGTGATGCCTCTGGCTTTGATCTTTTTGCTTAGGATTGTTTTGATAATTCAAGGTATTTTGTGGCTCCATATCAAATATAGCATTTTTCTTTCTTGTTCTGTGAAAACTGTCATTGGAATTTAGGATCTCAATAGATGCAGAAAAATAATTTGAAAGAAATTTAGCATCCGTTGAAAATCTCAAGAAATGAGGTATAGAAGGAATGTACCTGAACACAATAGAGGCCATATATCAAAAGACCACAGCTAACATTACACTCAATGGTGAAAAGCTGAAAGCTTTTCCCCTAAGATTAGTAACAAGATTGGGGAGATATTAGTGAAACGATACAAAATTTTAATCATACAGGGGAAGCAAGTTCAAGAGATCTGTTGTACTACATGGTGACTACAGTCAATAACAATGCATTGTATACTTCAAAAGTGCTAAGAAAGAAGATTTTAAGTGTTGTTATCACAAAGGAAATGATAAATATGTGAGGTAATGGATATTTTAATTAAATTGACTAGCCACTCCTCAATGTATACATATGTCAAAACATGGTGTACACCATAAAATATATAATTTTTAAAAATTATCATTATACTTTAAGTTCTAGGGTACATGTGCATAACATGCAGGTTTGTTACATATGTATACTTGTGCCATGTTGGTGGGCTGCACCCATCAACTCGTCAGCACCCATCAACTCATCATTTACATCAGGTATAACTCCCAATGCAATCCCTCTCCCCTCCCCACTCCCCATGATAGGCCCTGGTGTGTGATGTTACCCTTCCCAAATCCAAGTGATCTCACTGTTCAGTTCCCACCTATGAGTGAGAACATGCGGTGTTTGGTTTTCTGTTCTTCTGATAGTTTGCTGAGAATGATGGTTTCCAGCTGTATCCATGTCCCTACAAAGGACACAAACTCATCCTTTTTTATGGCTCCATAGTATTCCGCAGTGTATATGTGCCACATTTTCTTAATCCAGTCTGTCACAGATGGACATTTGGGTTGATTCCAAGTCTTTGCTATTGTGAATAGTGCCGCAATAAACATATGTGTGCATGTGTCTTTATAGCAGCATGATTTATAATCTTTTGGATATATCCCCAGTAATGGGATGGCTGGGTCATATGATACTTCTAGTTCTACATCCTTGAGGAATCGCCATACTGTTTTCCATAATGGTTGAACTAGTTTACAATCCCACCAACAGTACAAAAGTGTTCCTATTTCTCCATATCCTCTCCAGCACCTGTTGTTTCCTGACTTTTTAATGACTGTCATTCTAACTGGTGTGAGATGGTATCTCATTGTGGTTTTGATTTGCATTTCTCTGATGGC
>NW_012122188.1:20195-27349 GCF_000951035.1 Colobus angolensis palliatus | reverse complement strand
AAAAAAAAAAAAGCCTGAATATACTAAGCCAACAGCCCTAATTTCCTACTTCTCCAAACAGCAGTCAACTATTGATTTTTATTTCAATATGAATATTGCTGATATTAATATTTCATATAAATGGGTTAATACAATATGTGACATTTTTGTGTCTGGCATTTCTCATTTATCATGACATTTTCAGTATTCAGTAACATAATAGCATGTATCAGTTTATTTCCTTTAATTATTGAGTAACAGTTCATTGTATTGATATAACACATTTTGTTTATCCATTTATCAGTTGATTGAGACTTGGGTATTTCCATCTCATAGGTATTGTAAATAGTACTGCTATTAACACCTGGGTAAAAATATATATTTGAATATCTATTTTCAATTATTTTTGAAAATTCCATGCCTAAAAGCTAAATTGCTGTTCATATGGGTAACCTTATGTTCGCCTTTTTTAGAAACTATCAAACTATTTTCAACAGGAAATGCACCATTTTACATTTCCACCAGTGAATGTATGAGGGTTACAATTTCTCCTCCTTCTCACCAACATGTTATTTTATAGTTTTAAAAATTATTATTATAGCTATACTAGTGAATGCCAAGTGATATATCACCGAAGTTTTCATTTGCAATTTCCTACTCATTAGCAATGTTGAGCATCTATCCAAATGCTTGTTGGTCATTCATATATCTTCTTTGGACAATTATCTATTTATGCCCTTTGTTTCTTTCTTATTTGAGTTGTTTGTCTTTCTGTTTTGGAGCAAGGGTTCTTATATGTTGGTGTATTATGTTGACTGGCTTCTTAAAATTTTCAGCCACCACAGCATTCCTGAGATAAATGCCACTGTTTGGAAAACATATGTTCCTGGTGTTTAACCTGTGGTTAGGTTTTTGATCACTGATTCATCTTTTCACTTGTTATAGATCTGTTCAGATTTTCTACTTCTTTCTGAGTCAGTTTTGGTAGCCTGTGTTACTAAAAATTTGTGCATATTATGTAAGTTATCAAATCAATTGGTTTATATATAATTTTTATAACTATTTTGATATCTTTGAGGTCTGTAGTAACATCCACTTTTGTTGAACAATGTAAATAACCAAATATTAGTTTACTTTATTCTCTTTTATTTTCCATTTCTCAATTTTATTTATTACTAATATTTATTATTTGCTTTCTTCTCCAAGTGGTGGGTTTACCTTGCATTTCCACTTCTAGATCCTTAATGTTTAAAGTCAGGTTATTGATTTCAGATTGATCTTTGAGTTGAAACATGTATATTTATAAATTTCTTTCTTAGCAATACTTTCATTTACAACCCATAAGTTTTACGTTATGTTTCAATTTCATTCATCTCAAAGAATTTTATTATTTCATTTTATTTTCTTATTTGGCCAATTTCTGACTTGAGAATGGGATGTTTAACTGCTACATATTTGTGATTTCTTTTCAGTTTTCCTCTGTTTTTGGTTTCAATAAGAAATTTCTCAGTTACTGCCTTAAAAAGCATTAATTCATTTTTCTTACTATACCATTTAGACTCCCTGCTTATTTTCTCATGTATTTTTCAGTTCATTTTTTGTTAACCTGAGGATTACAATTCCGATCTTAACTTTATAACAATTCAGTTTAAATTAATGCAAATTAATTTTGATAATATAGACAATTTGACTCTAACATGCCTTGCAGGAGATTTCATTAAGTTTATCCTGCTTGGAATTACTTAAGCATCTTGGATCTACAGATTCATGTCTTCCATTAAACTTTAGAAAAATGAGTAACAATTCATTCAAGTACTTTTGTTTCTTTCTATCTTTTCTTTCTGAGTCTATAATTATTATACATTGGTATACTTGATGTACTACAGGTTTCATAGACTTGTTAATATTATTTTATTGTTTTTTCATTCTGCTCATGAGACTGGATTACTTCAATTGACCTAACTTCTAATTAATTAAATTTATCATATGCCTCCTCAAATCAACCATTGAATCCTCTAAATATTTTTCCTTTTAGTTACTGTTCTTCTGAGCATCAGAATTTACATTGTTCCTCTTTATAATTTCTCTTACTGTAGTTTTTTGTTTTTTATTTGAGGGACATAATAGGTGTATATATTTATGGTGTACAGGAGATATTATGATACAGGTATGCAATGCATAATAATAACATTATGGTAAATAAGGTATCCACCACCTCAAGCATTTATCCTTTGTGTTACAAACAATCCAATTATACTTTTTTCAGTTATTTTAAATGTACAATTAAATTATTATTGACTATAGTCACCCTGTTGTGCTATCAAATACTGGGTCTTATTCATTCTCTCTGTTTTTCTTGGTACCATTAATGATGTCCACTTCCACCCAACACTCCTCCCCACTATTCTTCCCAGCCACTGGTAACCATCTTTTTACTCTCTATCTTCATGACATTTAGATTGAATAGTGAATAGTACTGCAATGAACATACATGGGCATGTGTACTTATGACAGAACAATTTACATTCCTTTGGTTATATACCCATTAACTGAATTGCTGGATTGAATGGTATTTCTGTTTTTAGCTCTTTGAAGAATCACCACCATGTTTTTCACAAAGGTTAAACTAATTTAAACTCCCACCAACAGTGTGTAAGTGTTCACTTTTCACCACAACCTCACCAGCATCTGTTATATTTTGACTTTAATAATAGCCATTCTGACTGATATTAGGTGTTACCTCATTTTGGCTTTCATTTACATTTGTATAATAATCAGTAATATTAAACTTTTTTTCATATGATCATTGGCCACATGTATGTCTTCTTTTGAAAAGTGTCTGTTCATGTCTTTTTTTTTTTCACTTTTTAACGTGGTTCTTTTTTTCTTGTAAATTTGGTTAAGTTCCTTATAGGTGCTGGATATTAGACCTTTGTGAGATGAAGAGTTCGCAAATATTGTCTCCCATTCTGTAGGTTGTCTGTTTACTCTGTTGATGGTTTCTTTTGCAGTGCAGAAGCTCTTAAGCTTAATAAGATCTCATTTGTCAATTTTTGCTTTTGTTGCAATTGCTTTTCTTGTCTTTGTCATGAAATTTTTGCCTGTTCCTATGTCCAGGATGGTATTGGCTAGGTCGTCTTGCAAGGTTTTTAAAATTTTTGGTTTTACATTTAAATCTTTAATCCATCTTGAGTTGATTTTTGTGTATGGCGCTAGGAAGGGACCCAGATTCAATCTTCCACATATAGGTTGCCGAATATCCCACCACCATTTATTGAATACAGAGGCCTCTCTTTATTGCTTGTTTTTGTCAGCTTTGTCAAAAATCAGATGGTTGTAGGTATGTGGCTTTATTTCTTGGCTGTCTATACTGTTTCATTAATTTATGTATCTGTTTTTGTACCAGTACCATGCTGTTTGGTTGCTGTAGCCCTTAGTGAAATTTGCAGTCCAAACACATGATGCTTCCATACTTGTTCTTTTTGCTTAGGATTGACTTGGGTATTTGGGTTATATTTCGGTTCCATATAAATGTCGAAATATTTTTTTCCAGTTCTGTGAAGAATGCCATTGGTAGTTTGATAGGAATAACATTGAATCTGTAAATTGCTTTAGGTAGTATGGCCTTTTTAAAATATATACTTTAAGTACTGGGTTACATGTGCAGAACGTGCAGTTTTATTACATAGGTATACATGTGCCATGTTGGTTTGCTCACCCATCAACCCGTCACCTACATTAGGTATTTCTCCTAATGTCATCCCTCCCCTAGCCCCTGACTCCCACAGGCCCCGGTGTGTGATGTTCCCCTCCCTGTGTCCATGTGTTCACATTGTTCAACTCCCACTTAAGAGTGAGAACATGCAGTGTTTGATTTTCTGATCATGTGATAGTTTGCTGAGAATGATGGTTTCCAGCTTCATCCATGTCCCTGCAAAGGACATAAACTTATCCTTTTTGATGGCTGCACAGTATTACTTGGTGTATACGTGCCATATTTTCTTAATCCAGTCTATCATTGATGGACATTTGGGTTGGTTCCAAGTCTTTGCTATTGTGAATAGTGCCACAATAAACATATGTGTATATGTGTCTTTATAGTAGAACGATTTATAATCCTTTGGTTATATACCCAGTAACGGGATAGCTGGGTCAAATGATATTTCTAGTTCTAGATCCTTGAGGAATCACCACATTGTCTTCCACAATGGTTGAACTAACTTACACTCCCACCAGCAGTGTAAAAGTGTTCCTATTTTTTCACAACCTCGCCAGCATCTGTTTCCTGATTTTTAAATGATCACCATTCTAACTGGCGTGAGATGGTATCTCTTTGTGGTTTTGATTTGCATTTCTCTGAAGACCAGTGATGATGAGTTTTTTTTTTTATATGTTTGTTCGCTGCATAAATGTCTTCCTTTGAGAAGTTTCTGTTCATATCTTTCACCTGCTTTTTAATAGGGTGTTTTTTTTTTTTCCTGTAAATGTGACATTCCTTGTAGATTCTGGACATTAGGCCTTTGTCAGATGGATGGATTGCAAAAATATTCCCCCATTCTGTAGGCTGCCTGCTCACTCTGATGATAGTTTCCTTTGCTGTGCAGAAGCCCTTTAGTTTCATTAGATTCTTTTTTCAATTTTGGCTTTTGTTGCCATTGCTTTTGGTGTTTTATTCATGACGCCTTTGTCCATGCCTGTGTCCTGAATGGTATTGCCTAGGTTTTCTTCTAGGATTTTTATGGTCCTAGGCCTTACATTTAAGTCTGCGACCCATCTTGAGTTGATTTTTGTGTAAGGTGTAAGGAAGGGGTCCAGTTTCAGTTTTCTGCATATGACTAGCCAGTTTTCCCAATACCATTTATTAAATAGGGAATCTTTTCCCCATTGCTGTGTGTGTCAGGTTTGTGTAAGATCAGATGGTGGAAGATGTGTGGTGCTATTTCTGAGGCCTCTGTTCTGTTTCATTGGTCTATATATGTTTTGGTACCAGTACCATGCTCTTTTGGTTACTGTAGCCTTGTAGTATAGTTTGAAGTCAGGTAGCATGACGTCTCCAGCTTTATTCTTGTTGTCCAGGATTGTTTGGGCTATGCGCACTCTTTTCTGGTTCCATGTGAAGTTTAGTTTCTTCCAATTTTGTGAAGAAAGTCAGTGGTAGCTTGATGGGGATAGCACTGACTATAAATTACTTTGGGCAGTAAGGACATTTTCACGATGTGACCATTTATTGATATTGATTCTTCCTATCCATTACCATGGAATGCTTTTTCTTTGCGTTGTCCCTGATTTCATTGAGCTGTTTTTAAATTCTCATTGTAGAGATATTTCACCTCCCTGGTTACATGTATTCTTAGATATTTCATTTTATTCTTTGGTCACAATTGTGAATGGGATTGTGTTTTGGACTTGACTCAGCTTCACTGTTGTAGCTGTATAAAAATGCTGGCGATTTTTGTACGTTGCTTTTGTACCCTGAAACACTGCTGAAGATATCAGCTTAAAGAGCGTCTATGCTGAGACTATTGGCCTTTCATAGATACAGAATTATGTCAGCTGTAAACAAGGATAGTTTGACTTCTTCCCTTTATATTTGGATGCAGTTTATTTCTGTCACTTGCCTGATTGCTCTGGCCATTACTTCCAATACTGTGTTGAATAAAGTGTTGAGAGAGGGCATCGTTGTCTTGTGCTGCTTTGCAATGAATATGCTTCCAGCTTTTGCCCATTCAGTATGATGCTTGCTAAGGGTTTGTCATAGATTGATTTTATTATTTTAAGGTACGCTAATTCAATACCTAGTTTATTGAGAGTTTCTAACATGAAGTGATGCTGAATTTTATCAAAAGTCTTTTCTGTATCTATTGAGATAATCGTGAGGTTTTTGTCTTTAGTTCTCTTTATGTGATTTATCACATAAGTCATGTTTATTTATTGGTGTATGTTGAGCCAATCTCGCATCCCAGGGATAAAGCCTACCTCATCATGGTGGATTCACTTATTGATGTGCTGCTAGATTTAATTTGGTTGTATTTTCTTGAGGACTTTTACATCAATGTTGAAATATATGGGCCTAACGTTTCCTTTATTTCTTGTTGTGTCTCTGCCAGGTTTTGTATCAGGATTATGCTGGCCTCATATATTAAATAGGGGAGGAGTATCTCCTTCTCAATTTCTCAAAATAGTTTTAGCAGAAACGTTACCAGTAATTCTTTGTATATCTGGTAATTTGGCTGTGAATCCTTCTGGCCTTGGGCTTTTATTTTTTTGTTTTTTATATTTTTGTAGGCTCTTTACTACTGAGTCAATTTCAGAGCTCCTTACTGATTTGTTCAGTTCACATTCTTCCTGGTTCAAACTTGGGAAAGTGTATGTGTCCATGAATATATCTATTTCTCCTAGATTTTTCAGTTTGCGCAGATGAACATCTTAACAGTAGTCACTGAAGGGTTTCTGTATTTCTGTGGGGTCAGTGGTAATATCCCTTCTGTCATTTTTAATTTTTTTTTAATCTTCTCTCTTTTCTTCATTGTATCATTTTAATTTGTTATTACATCCAGTGCTAGTATTTTGTTGAGAATTTTTGCATCAATATTGATCAGCAATATTGTCCTATAGTTTTTGTTTTTGATATATATTTGTATGATTTTGTTAACAGGGTAACACTGGCCTGGTAGAATGAGTTTGGACATGTTCCTTGCTTTTCGGTTTTTCAAAATCTGCTGAATAGGATTAATATGACTTCTTTAAAAGTTTGGTAGGATTCAGCAGGCTTTTTATTGCTAGGAGATTTTCCTGTGGCTTTGATCTCATTACATGTTTTTTTTTGTTTGTTTTGTAAAAAAGATTTTATTATCATTGTTTTACAAATTAAAAAATAAGGTACACAAAGTATAGATGATTTACCTGTTGACTGTACTCATATAAATAGAATTTTCTTTTCTTTTTTTTTTATTATACTTTAAGTTCTAGGGTACATGTGCATAACGTGCAGGTTTGTTACATAAGTATACTTTCTTTAAATATTCAGTAGAATTCAGCAGAAAGGCCATCAGGTCCCAGGCTTTCCTTTATTGGGATACTTTTTCCTGTGGCTTTGATCTCATTACATGTTTTTTTTTGTTTGTTTTGTAAAAAAGATTTTATTATCATTGTTTTACAAATTAAAAAATAAGATA
>NW_012122188.1:0-15624 GCF_000951035.1 Colobus angolensis palliatus | reverse complement strand
GTGGGTGTGGGACCCTCCCGGCCAGGTGTGGGATATATTCTACTCGTGTGCCGGTGTGCTTAGAGCGCAGTATTGTGGTGGGAGTTACCTGATTTTCCAGGTGTTGTGTGTCTGAATTCCCCTGGCTAGGAAAAGGGATTCCCTTCCCCCTTGCGCTTCCCAGGTGATGCGATGCCTCGCCCTGCTTCAGCTCTCGCTGGTCAGGATGCAGCAGCTGACCAGCACCAATTGTCCGGCACTCCCGAGTGAGATGACCCCAGTACCTCAGTTGAAAATGCAGAAATCACCGGTCTTCTGTGTCGCTCGTGCTGGGAGTTGGAGACTGGAGCTTTTCCTATTCGGCCATCTTGCTCCGCTGCCCTCGTTACTTGTTATTTGTCATTTGTATTAATCTGTTTTCATGCTGCTGGTAAAGTCATACTAGAGCCTGGGTAATTTATAAAAAAAAAAAATTTTAATGGGCTCATGACTCCACGTGGCTGAAGAGGCCTCACAATCATGGTGGTAGGTGAAAGGCACATCTTACATGGTGGCAGACAAGAGAGAATGAGAACCAAGTGAAAGGGGTTTCCCCTTACAAAACGAACAGATCTCCTGAGACTTATTCACTAACACAAGAGCAGTATGGTGGAAACCACACCCATGACTCAATTATTTCCCACCAGTTCCCTCCCACGACATGTGGGAATTATGAGAGCTACAATTCAAAATGAAATTTGGGTGGGGACACAGCCAAACCATATCATTCTGACCCTGGTCGATCCTAAATTTCATGTTCTCACATTTCTAAACCACTCAAGCCTTCCCAACAGTTCCCAAAAGTGTTAACTTATTTCAGCATTAACTCAAAAGTCCATAGTTTAAAGTATGATTACAGACAAGTCCCTTCTGCCTATGAGCTTGTAAAATCAAAAGCAGTTACTTCATAGATAGAACAGAGGTACAGGCATTGGATAAATACACACATTCCAAATGGGCGAAATGGGCTAAAACAAAGGGGCTAAAGGCCCCATACAAGTCCAAAATTCAGTGGGGGAGTAAAATCTTAAAGCTCCAAAATGATCTCCTTTGACTCCAAATCTCACATCTAGGTCATGCTGATGCAAGATATAGGTTCCCATAGCCTTCGGCAACTCTACTCCTGTGGTTTGGCAAGATATAGCCCCCCCTCCTGGCTGCTTTCATGGGCTGGCATTGTCTGCAGCTTTTTCAGGTGCATGGTGCAAGCTGTTGGTAAATATACCAATCTGGGGTCTGAAGGACTCTCTTCACACAGCTTCACTAGGCACTAATCCAGTGGGAACTCTGTGTGGGAGCTCGCACCACACATTTCCCTTTTGCACTGCCCTAGCAGACATTTTCCATGAGGGCCCCACCCCTGCAGCAAACTTCTGCCTGGGCATCCAGGCGTTTCCGCACATACTCTGAAATCTATGAGAAGGTTCCCAACCCTCAGTTTTTTATTTCTGTGCACCCACAGGCTTAAGACCACATGGAAGGTGCCAAGGCTTGGGACATTCACCTTCTGAAGCAACAGCCCAAGCTGTACATTAGCCCCTCTTAACCACCAGTAGACTGGTTGGGACACAGGGCACCATGTCCCTAGGATGCAGAGAGCAGGGGTGCCCTGGGCCCACGCATGAAACCATTTTTTTCTTCCTAGGTCTCCAGGCCTGTGATGGGAGGGGCTGCTGTGAAGATCTCTGACAATGTCCTGGAGACATTTCCTCCATTGTCTTGGTGATTAGCATTTGGCTCCAAGTTGCTTATGCAAATTTCTGCAGCCAACTAGAATTTCTCCTCAGAAAATGGGATTTTCTGTTCTATTGCACTGTCAGGCTGCAAATTTTCTGATCTTTTATGCTCTGTCTCCCTTTAAAAACTGAATGATTTTTAATGGCACCCAAGTCACTTCTCAAATGCATTGTTGCTTAGAAATTTCTTCCACCAGATACCATAAATCATCTCCCTCAAGTTCAAAGATCCACAAAAGGCAGGGACAAAATTCCACCAGTCTCTTTGCTAAAACATAGCAACAGCCGCCTTTACTCCTATTCCCAAAATGTTTCTCGTCTCCATCTGACACCACCTCAGCCTGGATTTCTTTGTACATACCATCATCAGCATTTTGGTCAAAGCTATTCAAAAAGTCTCTAGGAAGTTCCAAACTGCCCACATTTTCCTGTCTTCTTCTGAGCACTCCAAATTGTTTCAACCTCTACCTTTTAACCAGTTCCAAATTTCCTTCCACATTATCAGGTATCTTATAAAGCACCCCACTCTACTGGTATCTTATGGCAGCACCCCACTCTTGTGGTCCCAATTTACTGTATTACTCTTTTGTAACACTGCTAATATAAACATGCATGAGACTGGGTAATTTATAAAGGAAAAAGATTTAATGGACTCCCAGTTCCACATGGCTGTGGAGACCTCAAAATAATGAATAAAGGCAAGAAGGAGCAAGTCTTGTCTTACATGGATGGCAGCAGGCAAAAAGAGAAAGTTTGCAGAAGGGTACTCCTCATTATAAAACCATCAGATCTCATTAAACTTATACACTAACATGAGAGCAGCATGGAAAAAACCTGCCCCCATGATTCAGTTATGTCCCACTAGGTTACTCCCATAAATTGTGGGAATTGTGTGGGAGCTACAATTCAAGACGAGATATGGGTGCAGACACAGTCAAACCATATATTCATTTAAGGTTTCAGATTTATTCATGGGTCAATTTTGGAAGGTTGTATGTGTTTAGAAATTCATCCCCTTTTAACATTTTCCAATTTTTTGGCTTATGGATGCTCATAGTGGGCACTAATAATTCCTGGAATTTCTGCAGTATCAATTGTAATGATTCCTCTTTCATCTCTGATTTTATTTATTTGCATCTTTCCTATTGTCTTCAAGTCTGGCTACAGGGCTGTGAATTTTGAATTTTGTTTACCTTTTCAAAAAATCAACTTTTTGTTTTGGTGAATTTTTGTATCATTTTCTTTTTTTTTTTTTAATATATAAAAGTAGACTTTAATGAAATAAACAAAAAAGCAGAAATTCTGTCATTTGGTATAGAAAAGGATATGATTCATAGTGTATCATTTTCTTAATTTGATTAATTTCTGGTCTGCTTGAATTATTTACTTTATTCTAATAATTTTTGAGTTTTTCTTGCTGTTGCCTTTCTAGTTCCTTAAAATATATTATTAGGTTGTTTCTTTGAAGTTTTTCTTTCTTTTTTTTTTCGATGTAGATGCTTATAGCTATAAACTTTCCTCTTACAACTGCCTTTGCTTTATCCCATAGGTTTTGGTAGGCTGTGATTCCATTTTTATTTCTTTTAAAATTTCCACCTTAATTTCTTCATTGGCTTATTGGTCATTGAGGAACATAATGCTTAATTTCCATGTATTTGTATGGCTTCCAAAATTCCTCTTGTTATTGAATTCTGTTTTTTTCCATTATCATCAGAGAAGAAATGGATATAATTTCAAATTTTTTCAATTATTTAGGACTTCTTTTGTGAACTAACATATGGTCTATCCTGGAGAATGATCCATGTAATGAGGAAAGAAATGTATATTTGACAGCCATTGGATAAAATGTTCTATAAATATCAGTTAGATACATTTGGTTTATAGTGTAGAATAAGTGATGTTTCTTTGTTGATTTTCTCTGTGGGTAATGTGTTCAGTGCTGAAAGTGGAGTGTTGAAGTCCTCTGTTTTTATTGCATTGGGTCTTATCTTTCTCTTTAGCGCTAATAATATTTGCTTTATATATATATATGCTCCAGGGTTGGAAGTATATATATTTGACATTGTTACATCCTCTTGATAAACTGATCCCTTTACCATAATATAATGGCCTTAGTTGTCTCTTGTTATACTTTTTTAAAAAAAATTTAAATGTATTTTGCCTGAAATAAATATAGCTACACCTGCTCTGTTTTGGTGTCCGTTGGTAAGGAATACATTTTTCCATCCATTTATTTTCAGTCCATGTGTTCCTTTATAGGTAGTGTGTTACTTGTAGGCAACAAATTGTTGGGTCTTTTATTTTTCAATCCTTTCAATGTATGTCTTTTGATTGGAGAGTTGAGTTGATTTACATTCAATGTTATTATTGATTAGTAAGAATATTATCTTGCCATTTTGTTGTTTTCTGGTTGTTTTGTGGTCTCCTCTTCCTTCCTTCTTTCCTTCCTGTCTTTCTTTTTGTGAAGGTGGTGTTCTCTTGTGGTATGTTTTAATTTCTTGCTTTTTATTTTGTGTGTATCTGTTGCAGATTTTTATTTGAGGTTACCAAGAGGGTTGAAAATAACATCTTATAACCCATTATTTTAAATGGCTGACAAATTAACACTGATTGTGAAGACAAACAAGCAAACTATAAAACAAGCAAATAAATAACTCATAAAAACTCTACAGTTTAACTTCATCTCTTCCCCACTTCTGCTTTTTAACTTTTTGTTGTTTCTATGTATACCTTGCTATACTGTCTATTTCTTGAAAGGTTGTTGTAGTTATTATTTTTGATTGGTTTATAATTTAGTTTTTCTACTTAAGATAAATAGACGGACCCCCTGAAGAAAGTGGATCACTCCTGGAGGACTTGGGAGACAACCCAAATACTGTAAGTGCCCATACTGTGGAAGTGGAAAAAAGAGATTGTCCACCCCTGAACACACACCCCCACTGGGGAAAGTGAAGACCTAGATTATGGGAGATTTTTACCCTAACTGAAACTGAGTCAATTTAGAGAGCCAAGTGAAATACACGGGCAGAGATAACAGCAGGAAAACCCCTGGGAGCTTCTTGGCTCCCCTAGGAACCTGTTTCCACCTGACCTCAAAGGGGTTCTCCAGCAGGGTGGCCAGAGGCACTGGGCAAAGGCCAAAGGGAGAAGGAAATCTCCAGCTCAATGCTGTAACAATTTGAACTGATTGAGAAGCCTCGTAGCCAAATCTTGGGGAAGGATGTGAATCCCTTGTGCAGACTCCACATGCTGGGGAAGAAGAAAGGCCATATTTGCTTTTGCAGCTGGTAGGCAGGTAGCCTGGGGCAAGCTCTAAGTCCTGCTTGCCCATTGCCTAGAAACAAACTCTGTGCTGTTGTGGGGGTGGGGGTGGAACAATGGGAGTGAGACCAGTCCTTCAGATTGCTTGGGAGCTAAGTGAGGCAAGTGACTACTCGCTTTCCCTCACTTCTCTGACAACCTGCATGACACAGAAGAGGCAGTCATAATCCTCTAGGAACATAACTAAATTAAACGGGGAACCTCACCCCCATCCTCCATAGCAGCCGCAGCAAGACTGATGATGAGAAAAGAAAAGAAAATCCAAATAAGTTCAATAAAAAACAAAATGGGAAAAATTACAACTGACACCACAGAAATACCAAAGATCACTCAAGACTATTATGAAGACCTTTACATGTATAAACTAGAAAACCTAGAAGAGATGGATAAATTCTTGGAAAGATACAACTCTCCTAGCTTAAATCAGGAAGAATTAGATACTCTGAACAGACCAGTAAAAAGTAGCAAGATTAAAAAGGTAATTTAAATATTACCAACAAAAATGTCAAAGAGCAGATGGATTCACAGCAGAATTCTACCAAGCATTCAAGAAAGAATCAGTACCAATCCTGTTGAAACTATTCCACAAGATAGAGAAAGAGGGAACACTCCATAAATCATTCTACAAAGATAGTATCACAGTAATACCAAAACAAGGAAAGAAGATAACCAAAAAAGAAAACTCCAGACAAATATCCCCGATGAACATAGTTGCTCAAATTTTTAGCAAAAAAACTGGGTAACTGAATCCATCTCACAAAGGGCTAATATCCAGAATCTGCAAGAAACTTAACCAGAAAGAGAGGTTCCAAGATGGCTGAATAGGAACAGATCGAGTCTGCAGCTCCCAGCTTGAGTGACACAGAAGACCGATGATTTCTGCCATTTCCAACTGAGGTACTGGGTTCATCTCACTGGGGCTTGTCAGACAGTGGGTGCAGGCCATGGAGCAGGGTGGGACATTGCCTCAACCAGGAAGTGCAAGGGATTGGGGAATTCCCTTTCCTAGCAAAGGGAAGCCATGACAGACGGTACCTGGAAAATTGGGACATTCCCACCCTAATACTGCACCTTTCCAACGGCCTTAGCAAATGGCACACCAGGAGATTATATACCGTGCCTGGCTTGGAGGGTACCGTGCCCACAAAGCCTCACTCATTACTAGCACAGCAGTCTGAGAGCAAACCACAAGGTGGCAGCGAGGCTGCGGGAGGTGCGTCTCCCATTGATGAGGCTTGAGTAGGTAAACAAAGCAGCTGGGAAGCTCGAACTGGGTGGAGCCCACCACAGCCTGCCTGCCTCTGTAGACTCCACATCTGGGGGCAGGGCATAGCTGAACAAAAAGCAGCAGAAACTTCTGCAGACTTAAAAGTCCCTGTCTGACAGCTTTGAAGAGAGTAGTGGTTCTCCCAGCACAGAGTTTGAGATCTGAGAATGGTCAGACTGCTTCCTCAAATGGGTCCTTGAACCCCAAGTAGCCTAACTGGGAGACACCTCCCAGTAGGGACCGACTGACACCTCATACAGCCAGGTGCCCCTCTGAGACGAAGCTTCCAGAGGAAGGATCAGTCAGCATTATTTGTCGTTCTGCAATATTTGCTGTTCTGCAGCCTCCGCTGGTGATAGCCAGGCAAACAGGGTCTGGAGTGGACCTCCAGCAAACTCCAACAGACCTGCAGCTGAGGGTCTTGATTGTTAGAAGGAAAACAAATAAACAGAAAGGACATCCACACCAAAACTCCTTTGGTATGTTACGATCATCAAAGACCAAAGGTAGATAAAACCACAAAGATGGGGAGAAACCAGAGCAGAAAAGCTGAAATTTCTAAAAATCAGAGTGCCTCTTCTCTTCCAAAGGAATGCAGCTCCTCACCAGCAAAAGAACAAAGCTGGATGGAGAATGACTTTGCCAAGTTGAGAGAAGAAAGCTTCAGATGATCAGTAACAACAAATCTCCAAGCTAAACGAGGATGTTCGAACCCATCACAAAGAAGCTAAAAACCTTGATAAAAGATTAGACGAATGGCTAACCAGAATAAACAGTGTAGAGAAGTCCTTAAATCACCTGATGGAGCTGAAAACCATGGCACAAGAACTATGTGGTGCATGCACAAGCTTCAGTAGCTGATTTGATCAAGTGGAAGAAACGGTATCAGTGATTGAAGATCAAATGAATGAAATGAAGTGAGAAGAGAAGTTTAGAGAAAAAAAGAGTTAAAAGAAACTAACAAAGCCTCCAGGAAATATGGGACTGTGTGGAAAGACCAAACCTACATTTGATTGGGGTACCTGAACATGATGGGGAGAATGGAACCAAGTTGGAAAACACTCTTCAGGATATTATCCAGGAGAACTTCCCCAACCTAGCAAGGCAAGCCAACATTCAAATTCAGTAAATACAGAGAATGCCACAAAGATACTACACAAGAAGAGCAACTCCAAGACACATAATTGTCAAATGCACCAACATTTAAATGAAGGAAAAAATGTTAAGGACAGCCAGAGAGAAAGGTATGGTTACCCAGAAAGGGAAGTCCATCAGACTAACAGTGGATCTCTAAGCAGAAACTATAAAAGCCAGAAGACAGTGGGGGCCAATATTCAACATTCTTAAAGAAAAGAATTTTGAACCCAGAATTTCATATGCAGCAAAACAAAGCTTCATAAGTGAAGGAGAAATAAATCCTTTATGGACAAACAAAGGCTGAGAGATTTTGTCACCACCAAGCCCTCCTTACAAGACCTCCTGAAGGAAGAATGAAACATGGAAAGGAACAACTGGTACCAGCCACTACAAAAACATGCCAAATTGTAAAGACCATCAATGCTAGGAAGAAACTGCATCAACGAACGAGCAAAATTACCAGCTAACATCATAATGACAGGATCAAATGCACACATAACAATATTAACTTTAAATGTAAATGGGCTAAATGCTCTAATTAAAAGACACAGACTGGCAAATTGGATAAAGAGTCAACACCCATCAGTGTGCTGTATTCAAGAGACCCAGCTCACATGCAGAGACACACATAGGCTCAAAATAAAGGGATGGAGGAAGATTTATCTACCAAGTCAATGGAAATAAAAAAAAAATAAGCAGGGGTTGCAATCCTAGTCTCTGAAAAAACAGACTTTAAACCAACAAAGATCAAAATAGACAAAGAAGGCCATTACATAATGGTAAAGGGATCAATTCATCAGGAAGAGCTAACTATCCTAAATATACATGCCCCCAACACAGGAGCACCCAGATTCATAAAGCAAGTCCTGAGAAACCTACAGAGAGACTTAGACTCCCACACAATAATAATGAAAGACTTTAATACCCCACTGTCAACATTAAACAGATCAAGAAGACAGAAAGTTAACAAGGATATCTAGGAATTGAACTCAGCTCTGCACCAAGTGGACCTAATAGACATCTACAGAACTCTCCACCCCAAAACAACAGAATATACATTCTTCCCAGCACCACATCACATTTATTCCAAAATTGACCACCTAGTTGGAAGTAAAGCACTCCTCAGCAATTGTAAAGGAAGAGACATTATAACAAACTGTCTCTCAGAACACAGTGCAATCAAACTGGAACTCAGGATTAAGAAACTCACTCAAAACCGCTCAGCTACATGGAAACTGAACAACCTGTCCTGAATGACTACTGGGTACATAAGGAAATGAAGACAGAAATAAAGAAGTTCTTTGAAACCAATGAGAATGAAGACACAACATACCAGAATCTCCGGGATACACTTAAAGCAGTGTGTAGAGGGAAATTTATAGGACTAAATGCCCACAAGAGAAAGCAGAAAAGATCTAAAATTGATACCCTAACATCACAATTAAAAGAACTAGAGAAGCAAGAGCAAACACATTCAAAAGCTAGCATAAGGCAATAAATAACTAAGATCAGAGCAGAAGTGAAGAAGACAGAGGCACAAAAAAACCCTCCAAAACATGAGTGAATGCAGGAGCTGATTTTTTGATGAGATTAAGAAAATTGATAGACAGGTAGCAAGACTAATACAGAAGAAAAGAGAGAAGAATCAAATAGACGCAATAAAAAACGATAAAGGGGATATCATCGATGATCACACAGAAATACAAACTACCATCAGGGAATAGTACAAACACCTCTATGCAAATAAACTAGAAAATCTAGAAAAAGTGGATAAATTCCTGGTCACAAACACCCTCTAAAGACTAAACAAGGAAGAAAGTGAATCCCTGAATAGACCAATAACAGGCACTGAAATTCAGGCAATAATTAATAGGCTACCAACAAAAAAAAGTTCAGGACCAGATGGATTCACAGCTGAATTCTACCAGAGGTACAAGGAGGAGCTGGTATAATTCCTTCTGAAACTATTCCAATCAATAGAAAAAGAGGGAATCCTCCCTAACTCATTTTACGAGGCCAACATCATCCTGATATCAAAGCCTCGTAGATACACAACAAAAAAAGAGAATTTTAGACTAATACCCCTGATGAATGCCGATGCAAAAATCCTCAATAAAATATTGGCAAACTGAATCCAACAGCACATCAAAAAGCTATCCACCATGATCAGGTTGGCTTCATCTCTGGGAGGCAAGGCTGGTTCAACATATGCAAATCAATAAATGTAATCCATCATATAAACAGAACCAAAGACAAAAACCACATGATTATCTCAATAGATGCAGAAAAGGTCTTTGACAAAATTCAATAGTCCTTCATGCTAAAAACTCTCAATAAACTAGGTATTGATGGGACAGATCACAAAATAGTAAGAGCTATTTATGACAAACTCACACACAGTATCATACTGAACATGCACAAACTGGAAGCATTCCCTTTGATAACTGGCAAAAGAGAGGGATGCCCTTTCTCACCACTCCTATTCAACATAGGGTTAGAAGTTCTGGCCAGGGTAATCAGGCAAGAGAAAGAAATAAAGCGTATTCAATTAGGAAAAGAAGAAGTCAAATTGTCCCCGTTTGCAGATGACATGATGGTATATTAAGAAAACCCCATTGTCTCAGCCCAAAATATCTTGAAGCTGATAGGTAACTTCAGCAAAGTCTCAGGATGCAAAATCAATGTGCAAAAATCACAAGCATTCCTATACACCAATAACAGACAAACAGAGAGCCAAATCATGAGTGAACTCCTATTCACAATAGCTTCAGTGAGAATAACATACCTAGGAACTCATCTT
The DNA here is from genome assembly GCF_000951035.1 of Colobus angolensis palliatus. Taxonomy (NCBI): domain Eukaryota; kingdom Metazoa; phylum Chordata; class Mammalia; order Primates; family Cercopithecidae; genus Colobus; species Colobus angolensis. Next base: position 5,345 of record NW_012122188.1, on the reverse strand, counting down.
ACAAGGGATGTGAAGAACTTCTTCAAGGAGAATTACAAACCACTGCTCAACAAAATAAAAGAGGACATGAACAAATGGAAGAATATTCCATGCTGATGGATAGGAATAATCAATATTGTGAAAAAGGCCATACTACCCAAGTAATTAATAGATTCAATGCCATCCCCATCAAGCTACCAATGGCTTTCTTCAAATAATTCAAAGAAAGCTACTTTAAACTTCATATGGAACCACAAAAGAGCCTGCACTGCCAAGACAATTCTAAGCAAAAAGAACAAAGCTGGAGGCATCACTATACCTGACTTCAAACTATACTACAAGGCCACAGTAACCAAAACAGCACGGTACTGTTACCAAAACAGATATATAGACCAATGGAACAGAATAGAACCCTCAGAAATAATACCACACATCTACAGCCATCTGATCTTTGAGAAACCTGACTAAAACAAGAAATGGGTAATGGATTTCATATTTAATAAATGGTGCTGGGAAAACTGGCTAGCCATATGTAGAAAGCTGAAACAGGATCCCTTCCTTACACCTTATATATAGAAATTAATTCAAGATGGATTAAAGACTTAAATGTTAGACCTGAAACCATAAAAACCCAAGAAGAAAACCTAGGCAATACCATTCAGGTCATAGGCATGGGCAAGGACTTCATGAATAAAACACCAAAAGCAATGGAAAGAAAAACCAAAATTGACAAATGGGATCTAATTAAAGAGATTCTGCACAGCAAAAGAAATTACCATCAGAGTGAAAAGATAACCTATAGAAGGGGAGAAAATTTTTATAATCTACTCATCTGACAAAGGGCTAATATACAAAGTCTACAAAGAACTTAAACAAATTTACAAGAAAAAATCAAACAACCCCATCAAAAGGTGGGCGAAGTATATGAACAGACATTTCTCAAAAAAAGACATTTATGCAGCCAACAGACACATGAAAAAAATGCTCATCATCATTGCCCATCAGAGAAATGCAAATCAAAACCACAATGAGATACCATGTCACACCAGTTAGAATAGCGATCATTAAAAAGTCAGGAAACAACAGAGGCTGGAGAAGATGTGGAGAAATAGGAACACTTTTACACTGTTGGTGGGACTGTAAACAAGTTCAACCATTGTGGAAGACAGTGTAGCAATTCCTCAAGGATCTAGAACTAGAAACACCATCTGACCCAACTATCCCATTCCAGGCATATACCTAAGTGATTACAAATCATGCTGTTATAAAGACACATGCACATGTATGTTTATTGCAACACTATTCACAAGAGCAAAGACTTGGAACCAACCCAAATGTCCATCAATAATTGACTGGATTAAGAAAATGTGGCACATATACATCATGGAATACTATGCAGCCATAAAAAAGGATGAGATCATGTTCTTTGTGGGGACATGGACGAAGCTGGAAACCATCATTCTGAGCAAACTATTGCAAGGATAGAAAACCAGATATGACATGTTCTCACTCATAGGTAGGAATTGAATAATGAGAACACTTGGACACAGGGTGGGGAACATCACACACTGGGGCCTGTTGTGGGGTGGGGGGGGTAGGGAGGGATAGCATTAGGACATATATCTAATATAAATGACAAGTTAACGGTGCAGTACACCAATATGGCATATGTATGCATATGTAACAAACCTGCACATTGTGCACATAGAACTTAAATTATAATAATTAAAAAAATAAATAAATGAATAAAAAAAGCAAAAAAGGAAACTTTAAAAAAGGTACAAGAAGAAAACAAACAACTCCTTCAAAAATGGGTGAAGGATATGAACAGATATTTCTCAAAAACACGCATTTATGTGGCCAAAAAACATATGAAAAAAACTCATTATCGCTGGTCATTAGAGAAATGCAAATCAAAACCACAATGAGAGAGTATCTCACAACAGTTAGAATGGTGTTCATTAAGAAGTCAGGAAACAATAGACGCTGGTGTGGATGTGGAGAAATAGCAATGCTTTTATACCGCTGGTGGGAGTATAAATTAGTTCAACCATTATGGAAGACAGTATGGCGATTCTTCAAGATTCTGGAACTAGAAATACCATTTGACTAAGCAATTCCATTACTGGGTATGTACCCAAAGGATTATAAACCATTCTACTAGAAAGACATATGCATATGTACATTTACTACAACACTATTCACAATAGCATAGACTTGGAACCAACTCAAGTGCCCACCAATGTTAGACTGGATAAATAAAATGTGGCACATATACACCATGGAATGCTATGCAGCCATAAAAAGAATGAGTTCATGTCCTTTGCAGGAACACAGATGAAGCTGGAAATCATTATCCTCAGCAAACTAACACAAGAACAGAAAACCAAACAATGCATGTTCTCACTCATAAGTGGGAGTTGAACAATGAGAATACATGGACACAGGGAGGGAAGCATCACATACCAGGGCCTGTCGGGGGGTGGGGGGAAGGGAAGCAACAGTATTAGGAGAAATTCCTAATGTAGATGATGGGTTGATGGGTGCAGCAAACCACCATGACACATGTTTACCTATGTAACAAACCTTCATGTTCTGCACATGTATCCCAGGACTTAAAGTAGAATGGTAATAATAAAGTATATACCAACACTAACAAAAACAAAACTAAACAAAACAAAATAAATCCAACAGCATATCAAAAACATAATTCATTATGATCAAGTGGGTTTCATACCAGGAATGTAGGGATAGTTTAACATGTGCAAGTCAATAAATGTGATACACCACATAAACAGAATTAAAAAGAAAACTCACATGATTATCTCAGTAGAAGCAGAAGAGGTATCTGACAAAATCCAGCATGTTTGTATGATTAAAACTCTCAGCAAAATCAGCATAGAAAAGACATATCTCAATATAATAAAAGCCGTCCATGAGAAACCCACAGCCAACATAATACTGAATGAGGAAAAGTTGAAAGCATTCCCTCTGAGAACTGGAACAAGATAAAGATGCCCACTCTCACCACTCCTCTTCAACATAGTACTGAACGTCCTAGCCAGAGCAATCCTACAAGAGAAAGAAATAAAGAACATCCAAACCAGTAAAGAGGAAGTCAATCTGTTGCTGTTTGCTGATGATATAATCATTTACGTAGAAAACCCTAAAGACTCCTCCGGAAAGCTCTTAGTACTGATAAAAGAATTCAGCAAAGTTTCTTCATACAAAAATTAGACAAATTACACAAATCAGTAGCTCTTCTATACACCAACAGCAACCAAGGGGAGAGTCAAGTCAAGAATTCAACTCCTTTTAAAATAGCTGCAAAAACAAACAAACAAAACAAACAAAAAAAAACAAACAAGAACAAAAACAAACCTTAGGAATATACCTAACCAAGAACATGAAAGACCTCTATAAGGAAAACTATAAAACACTGATGAAAGAAATCATAGACAACACAAACAAATGAAACACATCCCATGCTCATGGATGGCTAGAATCAATATTGTGAAAATGATCATACTGCCAAAAGCATTAAACAAATTCAACACAATTCCCATCAAAACACCACCGTCATTCTTCACAGACTTAGAAAAATATCTAAAATTAATATGGAACCAAAAATGAGTCCACATAGCCAAAGCAAGACTAAGCAGAAAGAACAAAATGGGAAGCATCACATAACCTGATTTCAAAGTATACTATAAGGCCATAGTCACCAAAACAGCATGGTACTGTATAAAAGTAGGCAAATAGACCAATGAAACAAATTGGAGAACCCAAAAGTAAAGTCAACTGATCTTTGACAAAGCAAATAAAAACATAAGGTGGGGATAGGACACCATTTTCAACAAATGGTGCTGGGATAATTGTCTAGCCACATGTAGAATAAAACTGGATCCTCATCTCTAACCTTATACAAAAATCAACTCAGGATGGCTTAAGGACTTTAATGTAAGATATGAAACCATAAAAATTATAGAAGATAACATTGAAAAACCCCTTCTAGATGTTGGCTTAGGGAAGGATTTTATAATCAAGAAACCAAAAGCAAATGCAATAAACACAAAGATGAATTGCTGGGACTTAATTAATCTAAAGATCTTTAGCACTGCAAAAGGAACAATCAGCAGAGTAAACAGAAAACCCACAGAGTGAGTAAAAAGCCTTCACAATATTTCCATCTGAAAAAAAAAATAATATCCAGAATCTACAATGAAATCAAACAAATCAACAGGAAAGAAACAAACAATCCCATCAAAAAGTTGGCTAACGACATGAATAGGCAATTTTCAAAAGAAGACATACAAATGGCAAACAAACATAAAAGAATGCTTAACATCACTAATGATCTGGGAAATGTAAATCAAAACCACAATGCGATACCACCTTACCCCTACAAGAATGGCCACAATAAAAAAATCAAAAAATAGTAGATGTTGGCATGGCTGCGGTGAACAGGGAACACGTCTACACCATTGGTGGGAATGTAAACTAGTACTACCACTATGGAAAACAGAGTGGAGATTCCTCAAAAAACTAAAAGTAGAACTACCATTTGATAGTTTGACATGCCATGAGATGTAGGCTCCATGAGAGCAGAGATCTTGTTATACTCACTGCTGTGTCCATAGTGCCTTATTTATTTATTTTTTTACTACACTTTAAGTTCTAAGGTACATGTGCACAATGTGCAGGTTTGTTACACATGCATACATGTGCCATTTGGTATGCTGCACCCGTTAACTTCGTCATTTACATTATGTATATCTCCTAATGCTATCCCTCCCCACTCCCCCTACCCGACAACAGGCCCCGGTGTGTGATGTTCCCCTACCTATATCCAAGTGTTCTCATTGTTCAATTCCCACCTATGAGTGAGAACATGCGGTGTTTGGTTTTTTCTCCTTGCAATAGTTTGCTGAGAATGGTGGTTTCCAGCTTCATCCATGTCCCTACAAAGGACATGAACTCGTCCTCTTTTTATGGCTGCATAGTATTCCACAGTGTATATGTGCCACATTTTCTTAATCCAGTCTATCATTGATGGACATTTGGGTTGGTTCCAAGTCTTTGCTATTGTGAATACTGCTGCAATAAACATACATGTGCATGTGTCTTTATAGCAGCATGATATATAATCCTTTGAGTATATACCCAGTAATTCAGCATAGTAAGCACTGAATAAATATTCGTTGATTTAATATGCTAGGGTTTCTCTCTGGGCTAAACATTTTATCCATTGAGCAATATATCAGTTCTTATTCCAAGACTACATTTTTTTTTTTAATATTTTAGTCTGAAAAGTCACTTTATTACATGATGAGGGAAGCTTTCCCAAATACTCCTTTCTTTTTTTT
>NW_012122187.1:0-1298 GCF_000951035.1 Colobus angolensis palliatus | reverse complement strand
ATGTGTGCATTTGTCGTCTGTATATCCTCTCTGGTGAAATGTCTGTTCATGTCTTTGGCGATTTTCTAACTGGATTGCGTGTAGGGGTTTTTTAATATTGATTTTTGAGCCTTCTTTATATATTTAAGAAAAAAATCCGGGCCTGGGAGCAGTGGCTCATGCCTCTAATTTCAGCACTTTGGGGAACCAAGGTGTGAGGATCACTTGAGCCCAAGAGTTGGAGACCAGCCTGGGCAACATAGGGAGACCCTGTCACTACCAAAAAAAAAAAAATTTAGTTAGCTGGGTGTGGTGATGCGTGCCTGTAGTTCCAGCTACCTCGGAAGCTGAAGTGGGAGAATCACCTGAGCCCAGGAGGTTGAGGCTGCAGTGAGCTGTGATGGCACCACTGCACTCCAGCCTGGGTAACAGAGCAAAACTCTGTCTGAAACAGAAAGAAAAGAAAGAAAGAGAGAGAGAGAGAAAAGAATGAAAGAAAGAGAAAAGAAAAGAAAGAAGAGAGTGACGGATGGAAAAGAAAAGAAAGAGAAAGGGGGGGAGGGAGGAAGAAAGGAAGGGAGGGAGGGAGGAAGGGAGGGAGGGAGGAAGGAAGGAAGGGAGGAAGGAAGGGGAAAAAAGGAAAGAAAGGAAAAAGAAATACTAGCCAGGTACAGCGGCTTATACCTGTAATCCCAGCACTTTGGGAGGCCAAGTGAGGTGGATTGCTTAAGGTCAGGAGTTCGAGACCAGCCTGGCCAACACAGTGAAACCCCATCTCTACTAAAAATGCAAAAATTAGATGGGCATGGTGGTGTGTGCCAGTAATCCCAGCTACTTGGGAGGCTGAGGCTGGAGAATCGCTTGAACCCAGGAGGCAGAGGGTGCCATGAGCCTAGATGGTGCCACTGCACTCCAGCCTGGACAAGAGTGAGACTCCACCTCAGAAAAAAGAAAGAAAGAAATTCTTTGTCAGGTATATGGTTTGCAAACATATTCACCTAGTATGTAGCTCATCTTTTCATCCTATTAACAGTGTCTATCACAGAGGAAGTGTTTAGATAAAGTCCAATTTGCCAGGTTTTCCTTTGACAAATTGTCCACCTAATGTCAAGTCCAAGAATTCTTTTCCTACTCCTAGGTCCCAAAGAATGAATTTCTGCTAGAATTTTTGCTAAAATTTTATAGTTTTACGAGTTACATTTACATCTATTATCCATTTGGGTTAATCTTTATTTTCTTTCTTCCTTTCTTTCTTTCTTGCCTTCTTTCCTTCCTTCCTTGCTTCCTTCCTTCCCTCCCTCCCTCCCTCCCCCTTCCTC
>NW_012122186.1:0-1103 GCF_000951035.1 Colobus angolensis palliatus | reverse complement strand
CTCCTGACCTTGTGATCCGCCCGTCTCGGCCTCCCAAAGTGAAATTTCTTACTTTCTTGAAGTTTTGTTTACCCATTGGAAAACTGAAATAATAAAAAGAACAATCTTATGTGGTTGGGGAGAGGTAGATACACGGATTCATTACAGTGTATGACACATTTTATTTTTATTTTGGTTAAAAAAATGCATAGCATAGAATTTACCATATTAACTGTTTTCAAATGTTCAGTTCAGCACTGTGAAGTAGATCCACATTGCTGGAAACCAGAACTCCAGGGCACGGCACAATTTTATCAGGGAAACACCTCTGTTAGAAATAAATCCTTGGAACTGTTATATGCTACAAAGCCCTCTCATCACAAATGAAGGAACTAGAAGGCCAAGGCCTATTGGTGTCTAAGAGTCAGCCTGCCCATGCTCACAGACCTGCCTGGAAAGGTTTTGTTTTGTTTAGAATTTTCTTTTTATCACCATTTCTTCATTACTGCAAGCCTGGCTCTTTGCAGGCAAATCGATATCTCCAAGTTTAAACAACTTATTTTTGTATATTTTTCAGGAGACATCGAGTCCCTGTAATGCAAGCAAGTTGCTCATTTCCTGCTTCTCCCGTTCTGTTTTCCTTTTCCCCTCTTGTCCTGCCTCTCTCCTTTCTCCTGTCTCCTCTCTTCTCTTACCCTCTTTGTTATCTCATAATTTCTTCACAGACCAATTTCTTTCTCTTTCTTTCCTTTCTTTTCTTTTCTTTTCTTTTCTTTCTTTCATTCTTTCTTTCTTTTTCTTTCTTTCTCTTTCTCTCTCTCTCTCTCTCTCTGTCTTTCTTTCTTTCGTTCGTTGTTTTGTTTTGTTTTGTGATGGAGTCTACTCTGTCGCCCAGGCTGGAGTGCAGTGGCTTGATCTCAGATCACTGCAACCTCCATCTCCCAGGTTCAAGCAATTCTCCTGTCTCAGCCTCCCAAGTAGCTGGGATTACAGGCACCAGCAACCCGCACCCTCCCCCCACCCCTTCCTGGTCTAATTTTTGTATTTTTGTTAGAGATGGGGTCCCACCATGTTGGCCAGGCTGGTCTCAAACTCCTGACCTCAAGTGATCCATCTGCCTTGGC
>NW_012122185.1:0-1339 GCF_000951035.1 Colobus angolensis palliatus | reverse complement strand
TGGTCTCGATCTCCCGACCTCGTGATCCGCCCGTCTCGGCCTCCCAAAGTGCTGGGATTACAGGCGTCCCAAACAAATTTTCTAAGGAATCCTGGGCCAGTGGAAAGATATAAACATCATTTGCTTCCTGAGGCTCTCTCCCACAAATGAAACATTCACAATGGCTGGCATGCCTTCTCTGATTTCTCTCTCAACATGATTTTTCTTCTCTCAACATCACTACTCACCTCAGAACTTTTGTTAGTTCAGTTTTCAAGGACAGATACAGTGAGAAGCTGCAGAACCTACTAAGGTTGTTGCTCTCTCCTCTGAGTTACAGGGATCTGGGCCCTCTTGATCTAGATGGTGCAATTATTGCAGGTTGTTACAAGGCCACCCACAGCCTTCCAAAACCAAGATGAACATGAATATGTCCTCTAGAGAGCACACTTACAGCATGGCAGAATTCATCACCTGGAAAGTATCTTTGTTTAAGGTTTCCCATCAACATCCCTAATGACATCCCTAGACAGCACTTAAAACAATACTGAAGCAACCTTCAGAGCCAAGTTTCTCAGTATTCACAACAGCAACGCTAAAGAACCTCTTGCTTTCAATTACAAGAATTAAAGAAGGGTAGGGGGTGGAGGGGGTGGATCCTCAAACACCCAGGGGATTCTAAGAAAGCGGCAACACTCAGGTAACCAGACTCTGCTCAGTGGAATCTGTTCGAGGGGAGAATGGCAGAAACTCCCCTTTCTCAGATACCGCTCTTGACATTTCCCAGGGGGTACTGACTGCCTCTTTCTGGTTCTCTCTTAACAACTGTTGATGGAAAATCCAAAACCATCAAAGGCTGTGTCGGTTGGGGCGGGGCAGCGGGGGGGAGATGTGAAATAGCAATTTCACTTTAACAGAAGCTTGTGGTCTGAAATCATTAAAAAATAACCAAAGCTTCTGTTTTTCAATATCACTATTTCAAAATTTAAGTAAACATGTAACTACCAAATATTGTAGATGCAAAAGTGCACAGCAATTTTAATAGCTTTATGGAGAAAAAAAGAAACCTGGTAAAGCACAGATGGTCCCTGACTTACCAGGGTTGACCTATCACTGGGAGAAATTGATACCCATTCAGTACACTCCTTGATTTGCGATGGGTTACATCTGGATACACCCATTGTAAATAAAAAATATCGTTAACTCAAAAATGACTTACAGGTTGGGCAAGGTGGCTCACACCTGTAATTCCAGTATTTTGGGAGGCTGAGACAGGTGGATCACTTTGACGTCAGGAGTTTGAGACCAGTCTGGCCAACACTGCAAAACCCTATCTCTATTAAAAATACAAAAATTAGCT
>NW_012122184.1:0-1150 GCF_000951035.1 Colobus angolensis palliatus | reverse complement strand
GAGACCGATTCGTGAAGGGCCTTGAATGCCAAGATAAGGAGCTTCAGAAGTCAGGACAGGCACGGTGGCTCAGCCTCGTAATCCCAGCATTTTGGGAAGCCGAGGCGGGCGGATCACTTGAGGCCGGGAGTTCAAGACCAGCCTGGCCAACATGGTGAAATCCTACCTCTACTAAAAATTCAAAAATTAGCCGGGCATGGTGGCACATGCCTGTAATCCCAGGACTTTGGGAGGCCAAAGCAGGTGGATCACCTGAGGTCAGGAGTTTGAGACTAGCCTGCCAACATGGTGAAATCCTACCTCTACTAAAAATACAAAAATTAGCCGGGCGTGGTGGTGCATGCCTGTAATCCCAGCTACTTGGGAGACTGAGGCAGGAGAATTGCTTGAACCCAGGAGGCGGAGGTTATAGTGAGCTGGGATCGTGCCACTGCACTCCAGCCTGGGCAAGAAGAGCAAAACTCTGTCTCAAAATAAATAAATAAATAAAAATAAAAAGCAAAATCCTTTTTGCTTTCAGCAAAAAAATATCTTGCATGAGCAATATGACTGAATATGTCAGATCTGATGTTTCACCTGGAACTGTGGCTGACAAGGAGCTCCTACAGTGTGTGGAAGTGACAGCTCCATCTTTTCACTCATCTGGATGCGTTAGCATCTTCTTTTTTTGTAGTTGTTTGTTTGTTTGTTTGACACAGGCTGTACAGTGGCACGATCAGCGCTCACTAGAGCCTCCAAATCCTGGACTCAAGTGATCCTCCCGCCTCAGCCTCCTGAGTAGCTGTGACTACAGGTGCACACCACCACACCCAGAAAAAAAAATTTTTCCGTAGAGATGTGGGGGGTGGGGGTCTCACTATGTTGCCCAGGCTGGTCTTGAACTCCTGACCTCAAGCAATCCTCCCAGTTCAGCCTCCCAAAGTGCTGGGATTACAGGTGTGAGCCACTGCACCCAGTTTACATCATCTTCAATCTGTGCTTTCTTTTTTTTTCTTTCTTCTTTTTTTTTTTTTGAGATGGAGTCTTGCTCTGTCACCAGGCTGGAGTGCAGTGGTGCAATCTTGGCTCACTGCAACCTCCGACTCCCTGGTTCCAGCGATTCTCCTGCCTCAGCCTCCCGAATAGCTGAAATTACAGGCACGCATCACCA
>NW_012122183.1:0-1583 GCF_000951035.1 Colobus angolensis palliatus | reverse complement strand
CGGGGCAGGCACAATGGCTCACACCTGTAATTCTAGCACTTTGGGAGGCCAAGGCGAGTGGATCACCTGAGGTCAGGAGTTTGAGGCCAGCCTGGCCAACATGGTGAAATCCCATCTCTACTAAAAAAAAAAAATACAAAAAAATTAGCCGGGCATGGTGGCAGACGCCTGTAATCCCAGCTATTCGGGAGCCTGAGGCAGGAGAATCACATGAACCCGGCAGTGGAGGTTGCAGAGAGCCAAGATCCCGCCACCGTACTCCAGCCCGGGCGATAAGAGTGAAACTCTGTCTCAAAAAAAAAAAAAAAAAAGCCAACAAAAGGTGGCAAAAGCGTAAGACAAGGGCAGCAGCAGCAGCAGAAAGGACCTGAAGAGGAAAACCTGTGTGGCTTGGGGCAGGAATTGTGCTTGCCATGCTAGGGCGCTTGGCTGGTATGGAAATTCAGGCCATGTTTCTCAACGTTCTTGACGGTGACTTCAGAGTAAGAAGTATCTTTCGGGCCAGACAGGGTGGCTCATATCTGTAATCCCAACACATTGGGAGACTGAAGCAGGAGGATCCCTTGAGACCGGGAATTTGAGACTAGCCTGGGCAACATAGTAAGACCTTGTTACCACAAAACATTATTTTTTTTTTGAGACAGAGTCTTGCTCTGTTGCCCAGGCTGAAGTGAAGTGGCACAACCGATCTTGGCTGACTGCAACCTCCACCTCCCGGGTTCAGGCGATCCTCCTGCCTCAGCCTCCCGAGTTGCTGGGGCTACAGGCGCATGCCACCAGGCTCGGCTAATTTTTTGTATTTTTAATACAGACAGGGTTTCACCGTGTTTGCTAGAATGGTCTCAAACTCCTAACCTTGTGAACCACCCTCCTCGGCCTCCCAAAATGCTGGGATTACAGGCGTGAGCCACCACACCTGGCCTACAAAACATTTTTTAAAATTAGCTGGGCATGGTAGCACACGCCTGTAGTCCCAGCTACTTGGGAGGTTAATGGCAGGAGGATCGCTTGAGACTGCAGTCAGCTGTGATAATTGTCACTGTACCTCAGCCTGAGTGACAGAATGAGACTCTTCAAAAAAAAAAAATTTGTTTTAATTAAAAAATTTAGAAGGGAATTCTGACATTTGCTACGACAGACATGAACCTTGAAGACATTATGCTATAAGGGAACTAAGTCAAACACAAAAGGTGAGAGAACATAGGATTCTACTTACATGAGGTCCTCAGAGTGGTCAGATTCACAGAGACTGATGTGGTTTGGATGTTTGTCCTCTCCAAATCTCACGTTGAATATAATCCCCAGCAGGGCGTGGTGGCTCACGCCTGTAATCCCAGCACTTCGGGAGGCCAAGGCGGGCGTATCACGAGGTCAGGAGATCGAGACCATCCTGGCAAACACAGTGAAACCCCATCTGTACTAAAAATACAAAAAAAAAAAAAAAATTAGCTAGGCGTTGTGGCGGGCGCCTGTAGTCCCAGCTTCTCGGGAGGCTGAGGCAGGAGAATGGTGTGAACCCGGGAGGCGGCGGAGCTTGCAGTGAGCAGAGATCGCACCACTGCACTCCAGCCTGGGCAACAGAG
>NW_012122182.1:0-1876 GCF_000951035.1 Colobus angolensis palliatus | reverse complement strand
GCCCCGCCCCCGACCCGCCTATGTCCCGCCCACTGCCCTCCCACTTCCGGGCCCAGGACATGAAAGCTGCTCCTGGCGGGTGCGCACTGCCAACTTCCTTGGCCCCTCCTTGTGCGCGGGACCCAGGAACCTCATCCGAGAACGCCAGAGTGAACTTCCTTGGCCCCTCCTTGTGCGCGGGACCCGGGAACCTCATCTGAGAGTGCCGGAGCGAACTTCCTCGGCCCCTCCTTGTGCACGGGACCCGGGAACCTCCTCCGAGAACGCCGGAGCGACTTCGTTGGCCTCCACCGCCACTTCGTCGGCCTCCACCGCCAGAGACCAGTGAACCTCGCCCCTCCCTCACATTGGCTTGTAAATAAAGTTGATTTTGTCTTGTCTACTTGCCTTTTCTCTGGCATTTGTTCTGGGGGTCGCATTAAAGCAAATCAAAAAAGATGAAAATTTCTTAAGTAAAACCTAAGGAAAAGATAAATATTTTGGATATATCAACCAAGGAGTTTGGTTTGTTGTTAACAACCTTGTGGAAAGAGAGAGAAATCTGAAAAAAAAAAAAGAGATTCACTGAATTACCCTGTTGTGATGGAGGTTATACAAATCGGGGGTACAACTGAGCCCTAAGCAGTTACTTAATCCAAATAACATAGATAAGGAATAATGGAGAGTCATTTGTGCAAAGAAAATGAGAGAAATTTGAAAATGGAAGAGAAAGATGTCTGATTTCCAGTCTTACGTGTAAGAAGCTTGAAAGCTCTCAATCCCATCCTCCCAACAAGAAAAAAGCTGAACAAACTGAATATAAACAACTCATTTCAGATACATATGAAAGCTGAGGTCACAGAGCAAACCACTGGCCTAACATTGAATAGACAAATAGATGGATACAGAAAATTAAAAGTTACCTAAGCGAAACCTCTGTGAGAAACAATCAAAGCAGAAAAACCGAACTAGAATTGAGGGAATTGCAGGAGGTTCAGCATGGGCAAGTTTGAGAGTGAAAAACTCCAAGGTGGCATTTGTAAAAAGGGGCTACAATTTTGTGAGCTTTTTATCCAGAAGTCCCACCAAGTACTCACAGTGAAGATTGGTAGAAAATCCCTTCGTGCTTCTGGGAGGGAAAGAAATCAAAATTTATATTGATGTAGGGCCAGAAATCCTGTTTTCAACAAGATCTGCTTTCAAGAGAAGTTGTTACACCTGAGCCTGACCAATCTAGGGGAAGGAAAGAAGTACCCAATTCCAACTCCCTAACCTTCTGCTTGGAAAATACAAAACGTTAGCTCCTTCTAAGCTTTCTGTTTCACTTAAGGAGGATTAAACCTGAGAAGGTCACAGCGTAGGAGCACAGGCTTGCTAAAAGACTGAGACCTCCTCATGGGACTGTAGAATGCCTCCCCTTCCCCACACCTTGCCACTACACCAATGGAACTATTGCATAATAAGAGGAAAAGAAGAAAGAACTACACATCTTAGACTTCATTTAAGATGTCTCCAGGGAAAATGCAAAACAACAGCCTTACCTTGTGTCTGCCGTAAACATAGGCGTGGCTGGCATGGCTATATTTTGTTGTCTTAATTCTTTAGAACACAGGAAGTTTACTTTTTAGAAAATAAAGCAAGGGCATTCTGCACAATTGGAAGCGAGAAAGGATTTTTTTTACACCATATTTTGATTGTAGTCCTAAAATGTAAACATAAACTTCTGCTAAAAAAATTAGATTTTTGTTACCTGGATATGGAAACAAAAGAAATAGGGTACAAATCAAAAATTTACAAAAATATATATTGTATTTTAAAGGCCTAAACTGTGGGGTAAATAGATTTCTAATTTTTGTTTAAGTAAAGGCTAAGTCAATAAAAATTTTATGGAGAAACT
>NW_012122181.1:0-1300 GCF_000951035.1 Colobus angolensis palliatus | reverse complement strand
ACTTTTTGTTATTATGAAAAATTGTTTTTGAGCTAGTTTATTAATATTGGCCTATAATTCCTGGTAACATTCTGCTTTTTGTTGGGTGCTTTTATTTTCATATTTCTATTTTTAATTTGTTTTGTCACCTTATTTCAGGTTATTTACGTTAACCAAATCATCAGGAATGAAATGCAGCTATTTTGCATTTGAAAAGAAAAATAATTTGCTTAAGTCAATATGTTAATTACCCTGGAACCAAAAGGAGAAGAAATAGATACATTGATTTGAAACTCTCTTGTCTAACCAATAAAATACAGAAACTTAACCGACAAGCACATGCAAACCCTAGATTGGATACTGTTTTCTGCTGAATATCAATAAGTAAAGTGATAGATGGTTGCATTTCAAAGCTGATCACATGAAACTTATGAAGTCTGGATATCTACAAGTAACTTTTATCTACAAATAACCCTTCAAATCTTATTGTGCAGATGTAAATCTGATACTTAATTTTTATTTTACATCATGGATCAGCACATACATTCTTTCTCTGTTCAAAGACAAAGAATATTTTCAGACTCTCGTTTCTCATTAAAGTTCCCAAATTACTTTATGACTCAGAATCCTGCTTTTCACAATATCACAATATCTGATTAACCACAATATATTAGAAACCCACCTTGCTACATGTGCTAATTATAAGTTCACAGACTCTGGTTCTAGTCATTATTTTATTAATCATCTTTGGAAAAGGAGAGAGAGACACAGAGAGAGAGAGAGACTGTGTGTGTGTGTGTGTGTGTGTGTGTGTGTGTGTGTGTGGTGATTATACTTTCTACATTAAGAAAATGTAGGTTTATGATGTTATAATTTTTTACCTCTACAGTTCTATAGTCTTAGATTTACTTTAGCCTCTTTTCATCATCACCATACCTTAAACTAGATCTGCATAAAATTATCTCCTTTTTGTCTCTGAGGCTGCTTCTTCCATCTTATTTCTAAATACATAGCATGTATCAAATTTATTGCACTTTTTGAGATACTTCTTGATAATGCTTAATGTTACTACTTACGCAATGTTCTATAATTTATATAAGCTCTACTACCACATATAATCAAACTATTTTTTCTAATATTACTACACAAATGTATACATTTCCTTAAAGATTACCAGCGCATAACAAATATATCCTAGCTCTCAGGCTAGAGTATCTTACTGACTTCTTTTCAAATAAGACTTGATAAAACATGAGCAATATTTGCCCTCTTTTATTGACAATAAATCTAGATCCATAAAATTTTGTATACCATCCATAGT
>NW_012122180.1:0-1075 GCF_000951035.1 Colobus angolensis palliatus | reverse complement strand
TGCCTGTAGTCCCGCTACTCGGGGGGCTGAGGCAGGAGAATCGTTTGAACCCAGGAGGTGGAGGTTACAGTGAGCCAAGATCACGCCACTGTATTCCAGCCTCGGCAACAGAGTGAGACTCCATCTCAAAAAAATAAAAATAAAAATAAATGAATATTTAAAATATTTTTTGATAAAGTTTTATACTGTTAAAATACTGACAAATGATTATAAGAGCATTAGTGACCTGAGGAGGGGAAAAATTATAGTATCTAATTTTTATAAGCCATAAATTCAAGAACAAGTAAATAAATCAAGTACTTCTTTCTTAAGGCTCCTATATTTTGTATCACATTTCTTATACTTCGTATCAAATTATAAGTAATGATTAAACAAATAAATTAGTTGAATGTTTCTTGAGTGATGAACTGCCATCAACTAACACAGATGCTAATCAATGTTAAAGTTCTGAAAGAACAACGGAACTTTGTAATACTATCATCATTGTTATTATAGGCTACTTCTGATGTTGGTATATGCCCAGTTAATAATTTTCTTGTCAAGAACTTTCAGGGTATTTTGGTTCAGATGCTGAAACAAGTCAGGATAACTGGGGAGCATTTCAGTCTCAGTGTTCAAGGCCTCATACCCTGAGACTGATTCAATAGGTCTGAGGTGAGATTTGAACATATTTTAAAAATAATTTTATTTTTAATATTATTGACAAATAACAATTGTATATATTTATAGGGTATAATGTGAAGTTCTGATATGTGTATATGTGGTGAACTGCTAAAATCAGGGTAATTAACAAATTCATTACCTCTAATATTTATCAATTCTTTGTGGTGAAAAACATGTAGAGCACTCTCTTTTAGCTATTTAAAGCCCTTTTAGCTATTTTTTTTTTTTTTTTTTTGAGACGGAGTCTCGCTCTGCCGCCCAGGCTGGAGTGCAGTGGTTCTCGGTTCACTGCAACCTCCATCATCTGGGTTCAAGCAATTCTCCTGCCTCAGCCTCCTGAGTAGCTGGGATTACAGGCACCTGCCACCACGCCCGGCTAATTTTTGTATTTTTAGTAAAGATGGTGTTTCAC
>NW_012122179.1:0-1520 GCF_000951035.1 Colobus angolensis palliatus | reverse complement strand
AAAAAAAAAAAAAAAAAAGTCATCATTTAGCAATCACTATAGTAAAACTGAGACCAGGCAAAAATCATTAACGGATGCTATATCTAAGGACAAATTTTGGTGAAAAGTAGTATATTTACATGCATTTAAAGTGTCTCTTCTAGACTTCCTATTAATTGAAAGAGAACAAAACCCCCAGTAATTATGCAGAAAAATGGAGCAACATCTTGATCAGGTGATCAAAATTAACATCACCAGTTAGGGGAAAATGGTTCTCATGTGCCTCCAGATGTGACGCCCTGAGGACACATCACCCCCTATGTGGTTTTCCGGCTAAGAATGCACATCTTTAATCTAACAGAGAGAAAACATCAGACCAATACCAAATGAAGAGTTTCTTATTTTTAAAAAGTGTGAGGGGTTCTGCACTCATAAAAATTTAGTGTCATTAAAAGACAAAGACAAAATGTGGAAATATTCTAGACTAAAGGAGGCTAAAGAGATATGCGAGTAGACGAATTCCAGATTGGATCCTGTACTAGAAGAGAAAATGCTATAAAAGATGTTATTAGGTCAACTGACAAAATTGAAATAAGAATGGTAGATTAAAGTATTGTATGTAAATTTATGACACTGATTAGGTAGGCTGAAGTATCTAGAGGTAAAGGGCTATGTTGCATGTAACTTCTCCTCAAAATGGTTCAGGAAAAATAATTTGTGTGTGTGTGTGTGTGTGTGTCTGTGTGTGTGTAGAGAGAGAGGGAGAGGGAAGAAGAGAAGGAGAGTAAAGAGAGCGAGAGAGAGAAAGTAAATGACTTAAAATGTTAACACTAGGTGAAAATAGGTAAAGACTATCTGGGTGCTCTTTGAACTATTATTATTTTTACAACTTTTTGTAAGTTTGAAGTTATTTCCAAATAAAACATTAGAAAAGAAGAAATAGAAAAATATTAACATACAGTTAGAAAAATGGGCAAAGGCTCAGGTGAGTCACAAAGAAAAGAATACAAGGAGCTAGAAATGCAGGGGTACAAATTTAATTAATTTTAAAAGTTATAATACCCAGTATTGTCCAGGAAGCAGAGAAATGAGTATTTACAAACACTGTTGAGATTACATATCTGTATAGGCTTGTTGGAGGACAATGAGTTATTATGCATTAAAAGCCTTAAAAATATTCAAGTTTGATTCTAGCAAAAATTACACTAAAGAAATAACTGTGTGTTAATAGATTTAGCTACATGAATTTTCCAAGTGCCTTACTTATACAAATAAAACACTTGAACGCTCTACAAACAAGATGTTAATAAGTTATGGTTCATCCATAGATTGGAATATTATGTAGCCATTTAACAATTTTCCATAAATGTATAAAGTAATGACATGGAAAAATGTCCAGGATATATCACTAGGCAAAAAGTTCGCAAAACAGTAGATAAATCCCAGAACTTTGGGAGCCGAGGTGGGCGGATCATAAGGTCAAGATCAACAGGGCCAACACAGCGAAACTCTGTCTCTACTAAAAATACAAAAAATCAGCC
>NW_012122178.1:0-1561 GCF_000951035.1 Colobus angolensis palliatus | reverse complement strand
TGTCCTGCCTCAGCCTCCCAAGCAGCTGGGACTACAGGCACACACCACCATGTATGGCTAATTTTTTGTATTTTTAACAGGGATGGGGTTTTGCCTTGTTGGCCTCGAACTCCTGACCTCAAGCGACCCTCCCACCTCGACCTCTCAGAGTGCTGGGATTATAGGCGTGAGCCACTGCATCCGGCCTTTTTTTTTTTTTTTCTCCAGAGGTCTCACTCTGTCACCCAGGGTGGAGTGGCACAATCATGGCTCACTGCAGCCTTGACCTCTTGGATTAACGAGATTCTTGCACCTCAGCCTCCCAAAGTGCTGGGATTGCAGGCATGAGCCACTGCTCCTGGGCATACTTTGATTTAGTATTCTAAATACACTGCTATGTTGGAATTGTTTTTTCAATAATAAAAGCATTAGTGTGTCACTGTCATAGCTTTTTAAAAATCTGAAACTATTTTGTTAGTCAAGAGAAAAATCCTGTAGAGTTGCAAGTCTGCTAGGCAAGGTCCTGTGGGTTTCCCTTTATTTGGAGTTTCCACCTGAAGTGTTTCACCCCAGTAGGTCTTTTTTCTGAGCAGTATCTACTGTTGAACCTCTATACCTGCACCCCAGCAACCCTAAGCAAGGGCTTAAATTCCCTTTTTGTTTTTTGAGATGGAGTCTTGCTCTTGTCACCCATACTGGAGTGCGCTGGAGCAGTCTCAGCTCACTGCCACCCTGGCCTCCCAGATTCAAGTGATTCTCGTGCCTCTTCCTCCTGAGTAGCTGAGATTACAGGTGCCTGCCAGCATGCCCAGCTGGTTTTTGTATTTTTTTTTTTGAGAAGAGACAGGGTTTCACCATGTTGGCCAGGCTGGTCTTGAACTCCTGAGCTCAGGTGATCTGCCTGCCTCGGCCTCCCAAAGTGCTGGGATTACAGGGGTGAGTCACTGTTACCGGCCCAATAAATTGTTTATAACGTCAATTTGCTTTGTAATGTGTAACCAGTAGGTGTGGGATGAAAAGTAAAAATTCGTAAGTTTAATGAAGTAGTTGTTCCTAGATGTCCATCAGTAATGAAGTGGTTAAATGAAGTACATAGATTTATTTTGTGAAATGTTAAAAAATTGTTAAAATGAACAATATTGCGGTAGAAAGATTGCCAAGGCTCGGCACAGTGGCTGATGCCTGTGATCTCAGTGCTTTGAGAGATGGACGCAAGAGGATTGCTTGAGCCTAGGAGTTCAAGATGAGCCTGGGCAGCATAGTGAGACCCCATCTCTACAAAAATGAAAAGTGTAAAAATTAGCTAGGTCTGGTGGCATATGCCTGTAGTCCTAGCTACTTAGGAGGCTGAAGGGGGAGGATGACTTGAGCCCAGGAGTTCAAGGTTACCTTGAGCTATGATTGTGCCACTGCACCCCAGCCTGGTTGACTGAGTCAGACCCTGTCTGTAAAACAAAAAACATTGCCAAGACATACCACTGAAGGTGGGAGAGTAAGTCATACACAGGACAAGATACTGTATGTTTCCAGTAATGCTTAATAAAAAATTTTCCTATTTTATGCTCAGTAGATATATATGTAT
>NW_012122177.1:83636-83966 GCF_000951035.1 Colobus angolensis palliatus | reverse complement strand
ACAATGGGGATGGATAATCATGAAGATAAAATGGTTTAATAAGAAGTACCTAGCAGGAAGTAATAGACAGTAATGACTAGCAGGTGCCGTTATCACTAGACAAATTCCAGATTGAATGGGGACAGGAGGACAGGGAGCCTTTGCCAGAGCCAGCTCAGGGAGTGACTCTCTCCTGGTAATCCAGCAAGATCCCCCGCCCAGACAGGACCAGACATGCCCATACGTGGCTTCGTCAGGTCGCCTGGGATGAAGAAAGCATTCACACATCGTCTGGATAAAAAACTGTCGGTGGATGAGACAAAAGGAGCCTGGAACAGGTTTGTGATTTCA
>NW_012122177.1:80729-81456 GCF_000951035.1 Colobus angolensis palliatus | reverse complement strand
TGGGATTACAGGTGTGAGCCACCACACCTGGCCCTAATTTTCCTCTTATATGAAGTTATCTTGACTGTCTACTCTTTAATGTCTGGCTCCCAAAGGGGTGCAATAACAATGGACACCCACCCCTTTGTCTGTATCTCTGTGATCCGAAGTAGCAATCACTAATCAGAGCACTGATCCCCAGTAGTTGCAGAATAGGGATTTTTTTCTTTGCCTACCCTGGTTCCTGCAAGCTGTGTGCAAGTTGCTTCAGGAACATGTACCCAGCTGCCTGCCAGGGTCTGGGGGGCGGTGGTGGTGGTGAGCAGCTACTACTGTGCTAGGAGATGAAATTGACCAAAATCAACTA
Source organism: Colobus angolensis palliatus (assembly GCF_000951035.1). Classification (NCBI taxonomy): domain Eukaryota; kingdom Metazoa; phylum Chordata; class Mammalia; order Primates; family Cercopithecidae; genus Colobus; species Colobus angolensis. Next base: position 81,110 of record NW_012122177.1, on the reverse strand, counting down.
CAAGTAATCCAAGCCTTCCCCTGGAAGTTGGAAGCCTTCAATAGACTCTAGATTTTCAAAATATTACATCATATTCTGCCAGTGCAGTTGTTGTCTAGGTGGGGAGACAGACTCCGGGTGCCTCCTACTCTGCCATCTACCCAGAAATCTCTCAGTAACTCAGACACTTTTGCACAAGTGGAGGAGCAAAGCCACTTCTGAGTGGAGCCACAGCAAAGCTTCCTGACACCCTGCCATGTCCCTCCGTGTACCCTCCACTCACAGAAGTAGCACCTCATCCATCACACTGAGCTGGCCAGGACCTGTTGTGGTTAACACAAGGAAGACAGTGGTAGCAGGTGGAGTGGCCTAACGAGGAGGCTAGAGTACTGGCTCTGCTGC
>NW_012122177.1:80349-80679 GCF_000951035.1 Colobus angolensis palliatus | reverse complement strand
AGACCTTGTCTCAAAAACAAACTAACTAGCTAACTAACCAGCTAACTAACAAAATGTGCGGCAGGGACTGTGAGGAAGATAAAATGGTAAGAAAACTAGACCCAGTCTTCATGGCACTGTTTAGGGCAGGAGACAGAGATGAATCCCAAATCACACACACACAGACCGTCCTCTGGCAGGCATAATTCAGGAGCAGAGGAGAGAGTGCTCCCAGTGTCTGGGGGAACAGCGTATACACAGGGCTTTCAGGGAACTGAGCGGGCAGAGGGCCGGGGCAAGGCGAGGCAGAAAATGTTCTGGAGTTTCAGCTTCCTTTTTAAAGGTGAAAAA
>NW_012122177.1:74906-75747 GCF_000951035.1 Colobus angolensis palliatus | reverse complement strand
ATACACCCTGGACATGAGCCTTTACATAGATACATGAATTGCTAATATCTTCTACTCAGAGACTGGTCTTTTTGTTCTCTTTTGGTCAATGGAAGCTCTTAATTTAAGGTACTTCAATTTATTGTTTCTTCCTTTAAAATTGGTAGTTTTTGTGTTTTATTTGAGGAAACTGCCTATCTCAAGTTCATCACAATCATCTCCTAAGTTTCCTTTTAAATGTTTAATACTTCACCTTTAGATTTATAATCCACATAAAATTTAGAATTTATTGACAGTGTGAGAACCCTAAAACATGAGCTCCACTTAATTCCTTTCTGCCACTTGTGATATTAGCATTTATGTCCACATATATTTTAAAGCCCTTGTTATGACTGCTGTTTGAATAGTCACTGTTTATTTAGACTTATCCCTATATTGGCCATATATTGGTTCTCTTTATTCTTTTCTGCATTAACATATTCTCATCTATAATCCCTTCTGACTCAAAAATTCCTTTTAGTGTTTCTTTTAGTGTAGGTCTGTGGAGGTGAATTTTTTTTAACTTTTTGCCTGTGTGAAAAGCTTTAACCACTTTCATTTTTGAAGTACAGGTGACTCTTGAACAACACGGGTTTGAACCGTGCAGGCCCACTTATGTGTAGATTTTGTTCCATCGCTGTCACCGAGACAGCGAGACCAAGCCCTCCTCCTCCTTTTCCTCTTCAGCCTACTCTACGTGAAGATAACAGGATAAAGACTTGTATGATACGGAGTCTCGCTCTGCCGCCCAGGCTGGAGTGCAGTGGCCGGATCTCAGCTCACTGCAAGCTCCGCCTCCCGGGTTCACGCCATTCTCCTGCCT
>NW_012122177.1:73781-74856 GCF_000951035.1 Colobus angolensis palliatus | reverse complement strand
ATCCACCGGAAGGCCCTCAGCTTCCCTCCTGGTTATCAACCCTCCCAAAAATAGCCACTCGTCTGAGTCTATCACTGTGGAAAGTTTGCCTGCTCTTGAGAGTGTATCAGTAGAATCATGCACTACAGGCCTTTGGACATCTGGCTTTTCCCCTCCTTAGTATTCTGTGTGAGAGGTTTATTTATGTTGTTGCACGTAGCAATATTTTATCATTGTTGCTGCATTCCTTCATGTGAATGCAAAATACTTGTAAAATATATTCTCCTCTTGATTGATGTATTATTTTGTTTCTTGGCAAGCACAAAATAATGTGCTATGAACATTTGTGTCCATGTCTTCTAGTCTATATATCTAGGCATTTGTATTGTGTTGCCAGGGGCGGAATCACTGCATTCTAAGGGACGCATACATTCGGCTTCAAAAGACGCTGCGAATCAGTTTCCAAAACAGTTTTTATCAATTTACCTTCTCCCTCGAAATGTGTGGAAGTTCCAGTTCCTCAACACCCTCACTGACTTGGCATTTCCTGTCATTTAAATTCTAGCCATTTTGGTGGTTCTGTGGTGGTATCACAGTGAGGTTTTAATTTGTATCTCCCTGATGAAGGTAAAGTTGATACTTCTAAGGCTGTGCCTGCCTTTTTCTCGTTGGTTGTATGTATACATGTGTATACACTCATAAAATATATTATAAATAAAAGGCATATAATTTGTTTATTTTGTATACCCGTAACTGGTGTCTAGATACACCCTGGACATGAGCCTTTACATAGATACATGAATTGCTAATATCTTCTACTCAGAGACTGGTCTTTTTGTTCTCTTTTGGTCAATGGAAGCTCTTAATTTAAGGTACTTCAATTTATTGTTTCTTCCTTTAAAATTGGTAGTTTTTGTGTTTTATTTGAGGAAACTGCCTATCTCAAGTTCATCACAATCATCTCCTAAGTTTCCTTTTAAATGTTTAATACTTCACCTTTAGATTTATAATCCACATAAAATTTAGAATTTATTGACAGTGTGAGAACCCTAAAACATGAGCTCCACTTAATTCCTTTCTGCCACTTGTGATATTA
>NW_012122177.1:68460-69501 GCF_000951035.1 Colobus angolensis palliatus | reverse complement strand
TCCTTGGAAAGCAAAGTGTCCTCACCCTCACCCAGACCCATTCTCATGAATTTGCAGCAGTTTAGTAAGATAAGCCTAGGTGTGGTCTTGTAGTTATTAGGTTTGAGGTTTGTAGAACTTCCGAGCACTACAGAAGTTATGTAGAGTATCTTTACTCTGTGGTTTGATATTAATTTTGGAAAATTCTTGGCCAGTATTTCTAACATTGCCTTTGTTCAACTTTCTCTTCACTCCCCTTGTACTCCAATACATTCGTATTATACATTTTCACTGTTTTCATGTGGTACTTTGAAAATTTTCTGTATTTCCCATTCCTTCCCCCATTGGTCTATCTGAAATATTTGTATTCATTCATTTTCCTGTTCACTAATCCTTTCTTTTGGGTTTACCCTATAGTTAAACTCATGTATTTGATCACTATTTCCAATGATGTGTTTGTGTGCTATAATTACCGTCTGTGGTGGCCATGAGAACGCACCTCTCTCTCCAGCTGCATGGAGTGTAACTGACCACTGGTTTCCACCACTGCACTCTGACATCTATCACTGTGTTTGTGCCAACGCTGTGATTCCCACAGGCTGCTCCCAGCCAATGGCTGAGCTCAGCAGGGATAGGACGCTGGCCTGACTCTGAGAGATGGGGAGCTGACTGGACAGGAGAGTATGGCTTAAGAACACTCAATATCCTTGGCACATGCCTTAAAACTGTGCTGCAGCCAAAAGTCCTTCTATACAATCTTCCTTCGCTTCCTCCTTTCTTCTCCCAGGGACACAGGAGAAGGATTTTCCCAACGGATTTCTGGTTAATTTATCCTATCTAGATATGTTATGGAATACGGTATCCTGAAAAGATGCATGGTTTTCAAATTTTCAATATTTGTGTATGTGTGTGTCGTGTGTATGTACATGTGTATGTGTGTGGAGTGTGTATGTAGTTGTATTTTTGTGTGTGGGGTTGTATGTGCATGTGTGTGTGCACGTCTATGTGTGGGGGTGCATATGTGTGTTCATATTTGTGTGTGGTATGTGCATGTGTGTGTGC
>NW_012122177.1:65925-67095 GCF_000951035.1 Colobus angolensis palliatus | reverse complement strand
AGGGCTCTGCATTGCAAGCATCATAGTAACACATAATTCAGGTTAAAAAGAACAGTGGATAAGCCAGGCGCAGTGGCTCATGCCTGTAATCCCAGCACTCTGGGAGGCCGAGGCAGGCGGATCACCTGAGGTCAGAAGTTCAAGACCAGCCTGGCCATGGTGAAACCCTGTCTCTACTAAAAATACAAAAAATTAGCCGGACATAGTGGTGCGCACCTGTAATCCCAGCTACTCGCGAGGCTGAGGCAGGAGAATAGCTTGAATCTGGGAGGCGGAGGTTGCAGTGAGCCGAGATCGTGCCTTTGCGCTCCAGCCTGGGGAAAAAGAGCAAAACTACATCTCAAAACAAAACAAAACAAACAAACAAACAAAAAAACAGTGGATGAAAGTGTGACAAAGGCCAGGATATCTTAGCCTTGACATATTTCCCCATAAAACAGTTTATTAGTTACAAATGGAAAAAAAGGAAACTTACAGTGGAGAAACCTAGTGAATATCTCCTTAACCCAATAGTCAAAGTTCCTATCACCAAACTGAGGCAAATGGACCCCATGGGACCCCGAGGCACATGGCCTGAGAGGTAAGTGCCGCCCTACAGGGTGAGCTGAGGACAGAACACCAGTTTTATGATAATCCTCCCCAAACACCTTAACGTGAATCATGTAGACAGGCCAGACTAACTCAAACAAAATAACTGGTCTGTATTCTCCAAACTTTCAAGGTCATAAAAGACAAAGATGGCCTGAGGAATATCTTCACATTAGAGGATAGTGATGAAGAATATTACTGGGACAATGAACAAAATTTGAATACGGACTGTGCTTTCATTAGTAGTGTCATGTCAATGTTGAATTTCCAGGTTTTTATCCTTTTACTGTTGTTATGCAAGAAATGTCTTTGTTCTCAAGTATTTGAGGGGTAACAGGGCAGAGTATCTGTAGGTTATTACATATATATGTTATATATATAATGTAAATATATGTGTGGATGTGTGTGTATATATATATAGAGAGAGAGAATAACAAAGTAAATAGGGCAAAATACAGGAGGTCTTTGTACTATTCTTATACTTTTCTGCAATTGTGAAATTATATCAAGATTAAAGATTATCAAAAGAAATACCTCAACAAAGAAAAACAGAAAAAAAGCTTATAACTTCTGCTTTTCATA
>NW_012122177.1:65354-65875 GCF_000951035.1 Colobus angolensis palliatus | reverse complement strand
TGTGTATGTGTGTGGTGTGTGTGTACATGTGTATATGTGTATTTGTGTGTGGTGTGTATGTGCATGAGTGTATATGTGCATGTGCATGTGTGGGGGTGTGTGTATGGGCGTTTGTACTTATATGTGATGTGTACGTGCATGTGTGCATGTGTGCACGTGCCCAGTTCTCTCTGCTGAGAGGGCCCAGAAGAATGACAGGCCAGAAATAATGAGCTCACATACAGCAAGCATACCTTGTTTTCTGAATATCACTCTCCATAAAGGAAACAAGGGTCCTTGGAAAATGCCTGATTCCAAACATGGGACAGAGAAGAGACAAGATAACTCAATACATCTCATGCCAGAAAGTAATTAAGTGCCCGACAATATTGGAGCTTGTGGAAGGACACAGGAGTGGCCTGAACTCTCTCTCGCCAATCAATAGGAGATAACTGGCTGGAGGAGATGTTATAGGGTAAAGGTCTATGTCCTCCCCAAATTCATGTTTTGTAGCCCTATCTGTCACCCAGTGTAAGGGTATT
>NW_012122177.1:57577-62759 GCF_000951035.1 Colobus angolensis palliatus | reverse complement strand
TGACCTGAGTTCGAGACCAGCCTGGCCAACATGGTGAAACCCCATCTCTACTAAAAATGCAAAAGTTCGCCGGGTGTGGTGGTGTGAGCCTATAATCCCACCTACTAGGGAGGCTGAGGCAGGAGAACTGCTTGAACCCAGGAGGTGGAAGTTGCAGTGAGCCGAGTTTGTGCCACTGCACTCCAGCCAAGACTCCGTCTCAAAGAAAAAAAAAAAATCACACAAACACAAATTAATGAATTAGGAAATTAATTGGGTGTATAACTCCTAAACATTCTTCAGTTCACTTTCCTGATTTATCAATGTTAAGGCTTTGACTGAGACTTAAAACTAGTGTTTGTGTGTGTACTTATATATAGGCACACACACATATAAATACAGTTTTATCATGTTTTGTAATGTCCAGGCTCACAAAACTCCTAGAACTTTAGCGCGTGATTTGGCACCTAAGGACTTTGTGACCCCAATGCCTGTGCTGTTTCACTGTTAACACACAGAAAAGCCTGCACTAGAAAATACTTTTTCTCCTAAAAGCCTTTCATAACCATGCATCACATGTATGTATATTTGAAACGCAGCCTTGGTTTCAACAAGTTCCCTATAATTACATGTAATATAAAAGCATCCTAATTGAGCCCGACAAAGTCTGTAGATCAGATCCAAAGAAATACACTTTCCAAGTACATGAAGTTTAGTTGCAAGGGAATCTGTGATATTTCCTCTTACGGTAAGAATACAAGATGCTGTTAAGTTTTGTTTTAGCAACAGAAATATTCAAAATTGTGTAACTGACTTCTCTGTGGCACATCTTTTCTAAGGAAATTAGTGTAGGAATCGATTTTGATAGAGAAGTCGCAGTGCCACCAGTGTTGCTGCCTTCACGAAAATCACATGGCTGGAAGAGGAGGTGAGAGTGTGGTCCTTACTATATTCTGTTAGTCCAAACTGCGCCATTTTGCAGGCCGTCCACCCTTTTGCAGGCCTTGGTCAAAGCGAAACATTCCAAGAGGGTTCGGGCGGTGTGAAACATCCTGCTTAACCACCTGACCACAAGGTGGACAAAGTCTCCGCTGAAGAAATATCCCCATTACATCCTGCAGGCAAACAGCCAAGGAACATCACTATCACATCCCACTGGGAAAAGGGCCAAACCACCTGATCATAGGAACATCTTATCAATATCTTGCCGGGCAGCAAGTCACACTGACCAGACGCCTCCCACTTAGGTCTATAAAGTACCTCAGCCTGTAAGCGGCGGTGGGCTCTGGCAGGAAGCTGGTCCCCCACCTCTGCAGATTTATGCTGGACATAAATGCATTTATTGTTGATCTGCCCCCTCTTTCTGTGTCTTTCTTTAACCCTCGCCTTCCCTTCAAAACCTAACAATTCTACCTGTGTTTGATCAAGAACTCTTATCAGAGTTCCACTCCAGCCTATGCGGGGATCATCTGGCATTTTAGTTCAAGATTGCTTTTATCTACTGACAGTATTTTAGATTTAACCATAAGTTGCTGCTTATGTTGTTGGCATTCTTGTGTTCTATCTTCCCCTCTTTCTTGAATCCAGTTTGTGTTTTGCACTAGAGAGAAGCTCCTTTACGAATTCTTTCCGAAAAGTCTGTGTGTAGTGAATTTTCTATCTTTTTGGATGCCCCAAAGTGTCTTTAGTTTGCTTTTACACTTGAATTATCATTTGCCAGCCTTAGAACTTTTGAGGAAGTGATGAGACTAATCATCCGAGCAACTGGTCGGTCCCTCTGGAGATAGGGGTTTCATGCAGTTACATGAATAAATGGTGTCCATGGTACACAATGCTCACCAGTAAACTATTTCAAGATGTGCTCAGTGTAGAATTTCAGTGCCTATGTTAAAATTTAAAGTAATCTCTAATTAAGAAAACAAAATTTTAAATAGTAATTGTTCTTAATCGAGCAAAAACATTGTTTTTGCCCATAAAAGAATTAACACTTTCTCCAACTATACAATCTAAATTTAGAAAGTAGTCTATGCCCAACCAATGTGTCTTAAATCTAGCCAGTCACTTCAGAGTTTCTAAGAGCTTTGTGAAGATCCAGGTTTATACGTTTTGCTATTATCTCTATGTTTTTACTCTTTTCTGTTGGTAGTAAATTATTGTTTATGACTCCTTAAAGAGTCGTGTGTTAAAACCTACTATAGTGTCCCTTTTCTGTATACATATTTAGGTTGTTTTATTTTTTCCACATTTGCATTGTGTGTGTGTGTATATATATACATATATATTCCCCCCCGCCCCCACAGGCTCTTGCTCTGTTGCCCAGGCTGGAGTCCAGTGGAGTGATCTCAGCTCATTGCAGCCTCCACCTCCCAGGTTCAAGTCATTCTCCTGCCTCAGCCTCCCAAGTAGCTGGGATTACAGGTGCCTGCCACCATGCCCAGCTAATTTTTGTATTTTGAGTCAAGATAGTCAAGATGGGGTTTCACCATGTTGGCCAGGCTAGTCTCGAACTCCTGACCTGAAGTGATCTGCCTGCCTCAGCCTCCCTAAGTGCTGGGATTACAGGCATGAGCCATCACACCCGGCTTATGTCTATTTTTTAAAGAAGCACCTCTCCTCAATGCTTTTGTTGGTTAGTGGAGAATTTCCTTTCGTTCTTACTACAAAAATAGGGAAAATTAAGCTTTACCAGTGTGAATGATAATTATGCAAATAGTCAATAAATGTGGCTAATGAATACATTAGAACGGTGTAATATTGGAGGATAAAAGGGGAACACAAACAAAATTGAAACCAGAGTAAAAATGCAACACTGGTTTTCTACATAAATGTGCTCCAAAAGTCATTCAATGAGCTAAGGAGAAATATGAGCTTTTGAGGGCCGGCTTTCATGCGTAAAGCGCTGTTCACTTAACTGGAGTCATTAACGTTTGGATCAACTTCAATTCAAGAAGCTGAATTACAAAGCCAAAAGCTTTTTATGTAACATATGATCCAGTTATAAGACCAGTGTAGTTTATTGAATGTGAAAAGGAAAAGGCAATGCTCAGTATGTGAATGGTGCGGTGTAAAAAGCTGCTGCATAGCATCTGTGCAGAGTTTCAGAACACACATATTACCTCTTATGCTCAGGGCTGTGCAGATCACACATTTGCCCAAAAAGTAGGTACATATGTGAATCAAGTGGAAGACAGTATACACATACTCATTTATTTGCTCCATTATTTTTGTTGCCCATGAAACAAATCCCAGTGTAGTTTTGTCAGAGTACCCTTAATGGAATGCTGTTTAAAGATGAAATTCAGTTTGACTGAGGATTCTAACCCCATGAGTCTCACATTCCAGTTATGTAGGATCCAATTATAGGTCAGTCTCTATCAGCTATTAGCACTTAATGGCATGTTCCCTTCTTTCTGCCTCTTCAAGTGAAATGAATGCCAAAGAGAAGTACCAATCTGACCTGTGGTTAGAAATTGAACACCTGAATAAGGGTGAGGTGCTCAGATCAAGAAGGGTGTGGGGCTAATTGTCATCCAAATTGGGACCACTTGTGCCACACTTTCTTAGTCCATTTGGCCACCGGAGAGCCAGCTTACCATGCAGCTGTGAGAATAGCTCCCATAAGCCAGCCTAGGGACACTGTGTGTGTGTGATCTTTTTTTTTTTTTCTTGTGAGACAGAGTCTCACTCTGTCGCCCAGGCTGGAGTGCAGTGGCATGATCTTGGCTCACTGCAACCTCTACCTTCCGGGTTCAAGTGATTCTTGTGCCTCAGCTTCCTGAGTAGCTAGAATTATAGGCGCCTGCCACCATGCCCAGCTAATTTTTGTATTTTTAGTAGAGACAAGGTTTCGCCATGTTAGTCAGGCTGGTCTCAAACTCCTGACCTCAGGTGATTCACCCACCTTGGCCTCCCAAAGTGCTGGGATTATAGGTGTGAACCACCACACCTGGCTGTGTCTCATCTTTTCAAATAAAATGTGCAAAAAGCCATTTTGTTTGCTTTATTTTTAACACTACAGAGGTCTTTCTATGATAGTAAAAACAAAATATTTTGTTTTAAGTGGAACTACCTTTTTTTAATACCAGGAAATATTTCATAAAAATATTTTTTGTAATTGGTTACAGTTTTAAATTTCATGCCAGGTTTTACTTCCCAGTTTTGGGATGCTCCCATGTATCCAGCATGAGACAAAGCTGTCCTGGTAATATGAAAGTATTTCTGAGGGGGCATGGTGGCTCACGTCTGTAATCCCAGCACCATGGGAGGCCAAGGTGGGTGGATCTCTTGAGGTCAGGAGTTCAAGACCAGCCTGGCCAACTTGATAAAACCACGTCTCTATTAAAAATACGAAATAGCCAGGCATGGTGGTGTGCACCTGCAATCCCAGCTACTTGGGATGCTGAGGCAGGAGAATTGCCTGAACAGAGGAGGTGGAAGTTGTAGTGAGCTGAGATCATGCCACTGCACTCCGGCCTTGGCGACAGAGTGAGACTGTCTCAAAAAAAAATAAATAAATAAAAAATAAAGAGAAAATAAAGTGTTTCGTGTTCAAACTGGTGGTCATTTTTCCATTATGAATGAGTGAGTGGCCCACCTACTATCTGTACGCGTTCCCTGCTGTGGTACACGTTGGACAGGATCAGGGTGGGGTAGGCCTCCCCAGGCTGATGAATCTCCTGGGACGGGGGCCGATTAATGAAGAATTTAGGCTAGGAAAGCAGTGGTTGTCCAGTTAATATGTATGGATTTACTTTTTCATGGACAATAGAAGAAACAGTGATTCAGTTGAACTAACTTGTCCCTGTGGGTGCTGCAGGTTAAATCCCTCAATTATGGCAGGTCAGATTTCTCAGTTGTGATCAACCCCTGCAGGTCAAACTCAAATTTGTTTTCTTTAGTGGTTTGATTTTTGAGAACATTTTTTATTGGAATTGAGAAAATTTTCATTTAACCTCTCCCAATGGATTGATGCTTATTTCAAGATATACTGCATCCCATACTATGAATTTTGGGCCATACTATAGTTGATACCTGCAATTTTTTGTCACAGAGTATGGAAGCATTACTTTGAACTGCATCCAATACAGCTTAGTGGTCCAGGTCATTACTTACAAATCAACTAACCCTGTTTAAGCCACAAAATCAAGTATCATTGCAGCTAAGAAGAGGGAAATATGGGTTTTTGATATTGTAGAAACTACCC
>NW_012122177.1:53927-56282 GCF_000951035.1 Colobus angolensis palliatus | reverse complement strand
CTTGGTCTCCCAAAGTGATGGGGTTACAGGTATGAGCCAGTTTAACCTGCGCTTGGCCTAACTTAGAGTTTCATTGTTCTCCATTATTTTCTTTTTGAATACTGCAGAGCAATAGCATGCTTTTGCAGTGTCATGGCATTTCTGAACACAATGCCTTTCTGATTACTGTGCAATCATGTTATCAGAAAAACTACTGGCAATGCTCATTGCTAAAGGCATGCTTGTTAGAGAAATTTAAAATTTGTGCTTTTTTCATTTCTAACATTTAACTACAAGTATAGTCATTCTTTAAGACTTCAATTTGAATATCGCATATTTAAAATTAGTACAATTGCTAATTTCAAATACAATTAACAATGGATAAAATACGGCATTTTAAAAAAATCCCTTAGAGGAATCGGAAGTTGGAAGTAGTTGGATACTTTATCCTATATAAATAAAATCTTGATACCATGATGGAAGTTTTGCTTATAATTAAATATATTTGTTTTATGACTGCCTGTGTTCTTATGAAAGGTAGCTTAGGTTAAGAAGTGCCATACCAGGGAGCTGTGAGGACTAATGTGAACTGAATACTTGGAGTGTGGAAAAGTCAGCATAGGGAAAGCAGCCATTGTTGGCCTGGCCAGATTTCTGAAATGTCCTTGGGTCTTCCAAAAAAGGTTTCAGGATTTTAAAAAATGTAATGCCGTTAGGGAAAAAAAGCAATGATTTGACACAGGGGAGTTAAATCATTCATGAAAACTGATATAATTTATTTTTGTACTTTCATTACAGGTCTACCATGAATTTGCTAAAAATGGTTTCATTTAACATGGAGAGTGCTAAGATATATTGAATATATTTAATATATAAATAAACATGATCATAGTTTGGTTTAAATACGAGCATGTGATAAATGTGATTACCTCTGAAAAATATGGTTTGAGAACAACTTTAAATAGATTAAGACTGGAAAAGGCACGAACATTGGTTTCAATGTTTACCATTGCCTTCCAGGTGGAGAGCGACAGGACTTGAGCCCATCTCTCTGGGTGCGTTTTAATACAACTTGCAACACAATGGTTCAACGAGAAGTAAGGACTAAGCTTTATGACATTTTCTACAGCCACCTCAGAATCACTCTGCCGTCCTAAAAATAGCATTTTCCTCTTGTACTCAAACTATTTTAATATAATTCCATGTTAGAGAACTACGGACTTGATATAAACATGTAAGAAATAAGCAGGTATTGGAAAGTAATGCTGACAGTTTATGTAAGTTGTAGACATATCTGTATTATAATCAAAATAACTAACAATATTTTACATTGTGAACTATGACACCTATATAGAAAAGTGCATAAAACACCTGTGTAGCCTCCACTCGGCTGAAGATGTGAAATGAGGCTGACGCCCCAGAAATGTGCCCTTCTAGGTTACAACCCCTCCCTCCCTGCTAGCAGGAACTGCTACTCTGGTGCTCATGTTAATGACTGCTTTACTTTTTGTGATATTTTAATAACCCATATATGCATGCCTAAATAATATGATTTACTTTCACAGTGTATGTAAATGGAATCATACAGATGTTTTTGTGTCATCAACACTACATTTGTAAATTTCATCCATGTTGTTGCATGCAGCAATAATTTGCTTGTTTTGTTATATAATATTTTATTACATGAATATTCCGTAATTTTTTTTCATTCTATCATTGATGCACTTTTGGATATGTATCTGGCTCCAGTCAGGAAAATAGAAACGATGCCAGTTGTTTCGATAGAGATATCTTAAAACAGAGAACTGGTTAAGCAGAGATTGGAGGACTAAAAAGGCCCACAGCAAACAGGGCAGCCACACAGAAGCAGCAGCTGTGAGGAGCAGCTCTGGGCTGGAGAAACAAAACAAAGACCCTGGGCTCTCAGAACCTAGAAGCTTGGAAAAGGCACAACCCAGACATCTGGAGTGACACCCCAAGGCTGGCTTTCAGGGTACAGAAAGAAAATGCGAACTGGAACCAACGGCTGCTGCCAGAATAAGAGGCTGCTGCCAGAAAGGAGGCCTCTGCAGGCAATCATAAATTACAGGGCTATTGTGCACTAGGGAGGAGGAAACAGCAGGTTTTTCAGAGATGATAAACACTGGCTCTAAGTTGATGCTAATTCCTGGGACCTAAAGCACCACTATTGTCCAGCCAGGTGTGTCGAGAGCTCCCTCGGTGACACAGCACTGAGCAGGACCCCTGTCCTGCCCCCCGCATTACGACACGCAGAGTCCCCTGTCCATTCATGTCGAGCTCCCTCATTACACAAAGTGCTATTTAAAATGAAGGGTGGGTGCTTATAAAATGTTTCTGGGGGCCAAGCGTGGTGGC
>NW_012122177.1:44059-53127 GCF_000951035.1 Colobus angolensis palliatus | reverse complement strand
GGGGGAGAAGGAGGAGGGGGCCCATACTACATTTTAGAGAAAGATTCATCCCAGAGTTTAAATTGGGATATTGGGGGCCAAGCGTGGTGGCTCACACCTGTAATCCCTGCACTTTGGGAAGACGAGGCAGGCGGATCACGAGGTCAGGAGATCAAGACCATCCTGGCCAACATGGTGAAACTCCTTCTCTACTAAAATACAAATAATTAGCCGGCTGTGGTGGTGCTCACCTGTAGTCCCAGCTACAGGCTGGAGAGGCTGAGGCAGGGGAATCACTTGAACCCAGGAGGCGAGGCTGCAGTGAGCCGAGATCGTGCCACTGCCCTCCAGCCTGGTGACAGAGCAAGACTCCGTCTCAAAAAGAAAAAAGAAAAAAACCTTTCTGGGGCTGCAGAAGCAGGCTCTGAACTGAGCTCCCAGGAGCACCTCCTGCCCCAGCATTGCTGGGCCTGGGACAGCAACCACCAGTGTTAGGAGAAGACGACACATGAGGAAGCTGCCCCCACCATGCAACCCTCAGAGCCCGCAGCTGCTGCTGGGCTCCGGGCTGCCACTGCCACCAGAGTCTGCTGCTGTGCTCAGGGCTGACACCGCCACCAGAGTCTGCCGCTGGGCTCAGGGCTGCCACCACCACCAGAGTCTGCCGCTGTGCTCAGGGCTGACACCGTCACCAGAGTCTGCTGCTGGGCTCAGGGCTGCCACTGCCACCAGAGTCTGAGAAGCCAGGACGTCACCTGCAGAATAAGAATGCTCCCGCCGCATTTGGAAGCCACCACTACGGCCGTGACCTTCAATATCCACCTGGGAGCATCGACACCAGTAGAATAGATGCTCTGCATCCAGCACCTCTCCCTGCTGGACTCAGAGTCTCACTCAAATTAATCGTATCAGTGGAACTTATATCAGGTCCAAAATGTTAGTTGCAAGGGAGTTGGGAAGTATAGTTTTTAGCATTTCAGCCTCTACAATAGACAGAATTATAATGGAGGGTGAGGGAGTTGGCCCATGATGGCCATCACAATCCAGTCTCTATTTCATTCAAAAAGCATGTGGGTTCTTGTGTCACACAACCTGTGTAGAAAAAGCCCCAAGAGCTTGTCCAGTGCCTTCTCAACAGAAGAAGGGTCCCCTCCACCTAGACTCACTGGAAGGTGTGGGTACAGCCTAGGAAGGCCGTATCTGGGTGTCAATATTTTGGATTTAGATAAACTCTAAAAAGTTTATTAATTACCTCTCACTTTGTGAGCATGTCTGTCATATCTAATCTTTGTAATATACAATGTAAATTATATTATGTGCAATTGAAAATTTTTGTTCCATCCTAAGAAAATGACTTCACAGTGCAATATAGCTGTTCCCAGTAGGATATTTTGAAATGTTCCAAAGTTTTCTGCTGAGACCTTACCTTGTGATGAACAAATGGTGAAATCCCTATAAATGATGTAGCTTTGACTCTCCACCCACTATAACCAATTATGAGTCTAAACTGAAATCATCTTGAGAAATATTTAAAATCTGAGTTGAACGTGAGGCATGCTATCAAATTTGAATTTCATGTTTCCTAAAGGCAAAACTATGACTGTTATTTTAATTAATCACTAGTGCTAACTGAAACAGTATCAATTTTATTTTTGCAACATAAAAGTCATTCAGTCCTCAAAGGAATGGCTTTGTTTTTAGAGTTTCATTTATATTGTATAGTTCTGTTCTGTATCTTTAACAAGGAAAGTGACTTTTTGTCATAAATTTTTAATATTTTAATTTTACATGTAATAATTGGATAGTGTTTGATGTTTCCATTTGGATTACTTTCATTCATCTTTAAAACATCAAAACTAAAATTTCCAAAGAAAGCTGGAAGGAAGAAAGGCTGGTAGAGAGTGTTGGCTATGGTTTGTGACTTCAAACTCTTCCTATATGATCTAAATGAAGAAAAAGATTGAAACCCAATGTCGTAGTGAGTCAAGTGATTGATATGAGGTCAACTTTGTAAAGGAGAATTTTCCTAATCCCAAAATCTGTGAATAAAAATGCTTTCTGATATTTTCTTTAAACGATGTCATTTAAATTTACGTTAAGCCTCCAATTTTTTCCATTGCCAAGTGAACTTTAACAGAGATTTTTTTCGTAAAGTTTGCATCACCACCTTTGAGGTATAGATTATAATTTGGTGAGATGCTTATAAGAGTTTTTCAGCCAAGAGTTTATTTTCTGATTACGTATATGTATGCATATGTGTATGTATGTATATAGTAAAAAAGGAAATAAACCTCAAAAGCAGACATGAAAAACATTGAGATATAATTCATGTTCCATAAAATTCATTATTTTAAAAGTGTACAATCCACTGGTTGTTAGTATATTTACAAGATTGTGTAATCATCACCACAATCTAATTTTAGAACATTTTTATCACCCCAAAAAGAAACTCCATACTCATTAGCAGTCACCCGACATTGCCCACTGTCCCCAGCCCCTCCCAACCACTACTCTCTTTTGTTTTCTGTCTCAATGGACTTACCTGTTCTGGGCATTTCACGTAAATGGAATCATGCAACATGTGGTGTTTTGTTGCTGGCTTTTTCATCTTTCATAATGTTTTCATGGTTCATCCATGAAGCTTGTACCAATCCTTCATTACTTCTTACGGTTGATATCCGTTATCAGATTGAGGAAGTTATCTTCTATTCCTAGTTTGTTGAGTATTTTTATTTGGAAAGGATGTTTGGTGTTGTCAAATACTTTTTCTGTGTCTACTGAGATGACCGTATGGATTTTTTTCCCTTTTATTCCATTGACATGTGCATTACATTGACTGGCTTTTGTGTATAGAATCAACCTTGCATTCCTGGGATAAATCTCACTTGTCATGGGTTATAATCCCATTAAATGCTGTCAGATTGAGGTTGGTAGAATTTACTGAGGGTTTTTACTCTAAGTTCATACAAAATATTGATCTGTGGTTTTATTTTCTTGTGATATTTGTCTGGTTTTGGTATCAAGGTAACACTGACTCAGAGTAAGTTGAAAAGTATTCTCCCACCTTCTATTTTTGTTCATAATATTCCCTTATACTTCTTTTAATTTCTAAGAAGTCAGTAGTAATATTCCCTTTTTTATTTCTGATTTTAGTAATTTGAGTCTTTTCTCACTTTTTTCTAGGTCAGTCTAGCTAAAGGCTTGTCAATTTTGTTGATTTTTTCAATGAACCAACTTTGTTATTTTCACATTTCTTTACTATTTTTCTGTACTGTAGTTGATTAATTTCTACTCTAATCTTTATTGTTTCCTTCCTTCTGCTTGGTCTGCATTTAGTTTGCTTTTCTTTTTCTATTTTTTTTTTTTTTTTTGAGATGGAGTCTTGCTGTCACACAGGCTGGAGTGCAGTGACACAATCTTGGCTTACTGCAACCTCTGCCCCATGGGTTCAAGTGATTCTCAAGTCTCAGCCTCCAGATAGCTGGGATTACAGACGTTTGTCACCACGCCTGGCTAAGTTTTGTATTTTCAGTAGAAATGGGGTTTCACTATGTTGGCCAGGCTGGTTTTGAGCTCCTGACCTCTGGTGATCTGCTTGCCTTGGGCTCCCAAAGTGCTGGAATTACAGGTGTGAGCTATGGTGCCTGGCCATTTTTCCAATTTCTTAAGGTGGACAGTCAGGCTACTGATTTGAGATTTTTCCTCTTTTTACATGTCAGTAATTATGCCTATAAATTTCCCTTTAAGCACTGCTTTTGCTGCATCCTATAAGACTTGTCATGTGGTGTTTTTGTTTTCATTATCTCAAAGTACTTTCCAATTTCCCTTTTGATTTCTTCTTTGACTCATTGGTTATTTAGGAGTGTGTTGTTTAATTTTCATGTATTTATGAATTCTCCTAATTTTTTTGTTACTGATTTCTAATTTCATTCCATTATGGTCAAAAACATACTCTGTATAATTGCAATTCTTTTAAATATATTGACTTTTTTATGGCCTAATATATGGTCTATCCTGAAGAATATTCCATGCACACCTAAGAATGCATTCTGCTGTTTCAAGCAGAATGTCCTATGAATATCTTGTTAGATTATAGTGTTGTTCAAATTGATTTCCTTGCTTATCATCTGCCTAGTTGTTATTTTCATTATTGAAATCCCCAGTTGTTTTATTTACTTACTTATTTATTTATTTATTTATTTTTGAGACAGAGCTTTGCTCTTGTTGCCCAGGCTGGAGTGTAGTGGCGTAATCTTGGCTCACTGCAACCTCCACCTCCCAGGTCCAGGCAATTCTCCTGCCTTAGCCTCCCAAGTAGCTGGGATTACAGGTGCCCGCCACCAAGCCCGGCTAATTTTTGTATTTTTAGTAGAGACAGGGTTGGCCAGGCTTATCTTGAACTCCTGACCTCACGTGATCCACCCTCAGCCTACCAAAGTGTTGGGATTACAGGCGTGAACCACCACACCCAGCTCCCAACTATTGTTTTTGAACTGTCTTTTTCTTTCTGCAGTTCTGTGGCTGACTTCTCACTGTGTCCTCACATGGCCTTTTCTCTGTGTATGCATATCCCTGGTGTCTTTTCCTCTTCTTTTAACAATGTCAGGCATGTTGTATTAGGGCCCACACAGAGGACCTCATTTAACTTTAATTACATCTTTAAAAGAGATTCTATGTCCAAATATAGTCACATTGTGAAGTGTCCTGGGGGTTAGGACTTTAATGTATTCATGTTGGGGGAACGTAATTCAGTCCATAACAGTATTTTTCTCTCATCCCTTTAAGTGCATTCTCCCACTGCCTTCTGGCCTCCATAGTTTTGGACAAGAATTCCTTTCTTAATCTTATTGAAGATCCTTTGTATATGATGAACTGCTTCTCTGTTGCTGCTTTCAAGATTCTTTGTCTTTCAACAAATTGTTTATGAGGAGTCTAAGTTTGATTTCTTGGAGTTTATGTTACTTGCAGTTTGCTGAGATTCACGGATGTTGTAGATTAATGTTTTTCATTAAATTTAGGAAATTCTCAGCCATTATTTCTTCAATTATTCTTTCTTTTCCTTTTTCTCTCTCCTCTCTCTCTGGGACTCCTTTATGTGGATTTTAGTATAGTTCATGCTGTCCTGTAGGTCTCTGAGGCTCTTTTCATTTTTATTCACTCTTTTCTCTTTCTTTTCATCAGATTGGTTAATCCTAATTGATCTATCTTCAAGTTCAGGAATTCTGTCTTCTGCCTGTTAAAATCTACTGTTGGGCTTCAGTCATAAATTTTTTATTCCAGTCATTATACTCTTCAATGTCAGGCTATTTTGTTGCTTTGATAATTTGTCTCTTACTGAATTTTTTTTATTGGTGAGACATATGAGAATACTTTCCTTTAGTTCTTTAGTCATAGTTTCTTATAGCTCTTTGAACATATTTAAAATAAATGATTTAGGTCTTTGTCTACTAAGTCCAGCATTGGAGCTTCCTCAGGAACTGCTCCTACTGACTGACTTTTTTCCTGTGTTGCCAAACTTCCATGTTTCTTTGCATGTTTCATAATTTTTTGTTGTTGTTGAAAACTGGATTTTTTAAATAATAAAAGTGGCAACTCAGGAACTCAGATTGCACTCCCTCTCTACAATTTGTCATTGCTTCTTGTAGTTTTTTGTTCATTTAATGATATTTCTGAATTAATCTGTAAAGTCTTTATTCTTTGTCATGTGTGGTCACTACAGTCTCTACTTTGTTAGCTTAATGATCAGCTAATAGTTGGTCAGAAGTTTCTTTAAACATTAGGAACTAATAAATCTTCCAGTCTTTGCTGAGGAGTTCCTTGTTTATATTGGGGCCTCCTTCAGCACTCATTCAGGCAGGTTACAATTCTCTCTGAGCCTTCATGTTCTGTTGTGAAGAGCCTCAAGAATATTGGAAGAAATGTTGGCTAAAATCTTCCCAAATTTGGTGAAAAAAATTAATCTACACATTGATGATAAGCAAGAGGTAAAACCTCATGGTCTTCTTAGGGTTTTCTTGAATTTGTGCACAGTCCCATGCATGTGAATGGCTGTCTAGATCCCCAGCAATATGTCAGAGATTTTCAAAGCCCCTATGGATGCCACATTCCTTAACTTTCCCTTATATAGCTTTTTGTTAACCTATTGTTTTCCCCAACTTTTAAACACTGCCTCAGACATTTGTGATGTTAAAAATGCTTGTTTATAATCGTTTTCCATAAGTGCCCCCTGGGGAATAGAGTTTTCAAACTGAGAGAGCTCTAAGTCAGTTCAAACACATCATGTCCTTTCCCCTCCCTTTTCCTCCCTTCTGTTCCCTCAGGTTCCCATGGCTTCTGGCATTCACTGTGAATGCAGGCTGCCATTTTAAGATTATTGAGGAGCTGGAGAGTGGAGCATGAGACTAGGGCAAGGCAAAACACCACAAAGCTCACTATTTTTACCCCGGATTTAGCTGTTTTTCTTGAATAAATCCTCAAGAGTGCCAAAAACTTTTGGTTAACTTACAGGGTGCTGAAGAAATTGATTCTGACACATTTTTCTAGTTTTCTAATTGCTTTTATGGAGGAGAGAATTTTCAGAGATCCTTACTCTGTCATTTTCACTGACATCACTTCAGACTCCCATGGAGTGTTTGATAAAGGATACTGAATCAGTGAACTTGTAGGGTACATACCCTAGTAAGGAAAAT
Source organism: Colobus angolensis palliatus (assembly GCF_000951035.1). Taxonomy (NCBI): domain Eukaryota; kingdom Metazoa; phylum Chordata; class Mammalia; order Primates; family Cercopithecidae; genus Colobus; species Colobus angolensis. Next base: position 46,459 of record NW_012122177.1, on the reverse strand, counting down.
GCAGTATGGTTCCCTGTTACTTCTGGCTTTCCTGAATGTTGTAGGCCCCTCTACACTTTTCTCTCAGTGTCTCTTAACATCTGTCCTTGACCTTCTTGTCTTCCTCCTCTGCACGCTCCTGGGTGATCTCATCCCTTCCTGAAGCTCCAGGCGTCACCTGTACAGTGATGGCTCAAGGACCTCTCAGCCCTAACTTTCTCCTTATGTGAGTCTCTACATTTATGCTAATTTTGAACTAACTTCCACTACTCATAAACTCTATATTCTTTATCTCAGCTAATGTCACCCTTGTCAGAAATTTGGCAGTGCCTTGTATAATTGGCACAGGAAACCAGATAATCTTGGAAGGTGACTTCAGAAAGATGAATGAAGCAGTGGTTTTTTCCAAGTAATAAGATAATTTGGGAGGTTGTATGTGTGTGTTTGGGGTAGGTGTTCGGGATCAGAGAAATGAAGGCATACTGAGGCCAAGGTCCACCTTTCAGTAGTCTATTCTTCAAGTGGGATGAGTGTCTGCACCAAGGTAGTGGCTATGAGAATGACAAAAGAAGAGATGGGAATGAGAAATATTACTCAGTCACCTCATGAAATGTGGCATGTGACAGAAAAAAAGAAAATGGAAAGAAGAATAGTAGAGGGAGGACATTAAGGTTTTAATTCACTGAGACTGAGAGATTGAAATTAACATTGACAGTAATAAGGATATAAAAAAGAATGATTGTATTAGGGAAAAGAAATGAATTTCGCTTCAGATGTTGAAGAAGTAGAAATATGTCAAGTGAACTGAATCAAAGAGATTTCTACTTTCAATCAAGATGGAGTAACAGGGATTATACTTAACCTTCTAGTTGGAACCACCAAAAATTAATTTTGTGGTGCTGGACATTAATAAATGAAGGGCAGTGATTCCTGAAAAATGGGATGCAAGTGACTTGAATTCTATTTTTGCTCTAGGTTGCTCCATCGAGAGAGTTTTCAGTACCAAATGCAGGAAGTAGAATCCCAAGCAGAACCAAATGAGCTCCTGAGTTGAGAGATGAAGGTGGGAGTCTGGGCTGACTAAGGCAGCCAGAATTCACATGACAGAGTACATGAAAATGGAGAGCTGGGGAGAGCAGGAGAGGTGAGTGAGGGTGAGTGTTCACATGAGAGAGATGGCCCAGAACCCACAGAGAATCTCAGTCAAGGATTCAACACATTACTCATCAGCACAGTCATGTGAGGAAACTACCAGGGGTCAGTAAAGGAATCACCAGAAAGAATTATAGGGAGTTGTGCCTGTTCCAACCAGCCAGACTGAAAACTTCAAGATTCGGTAGAGTATCAGAGGGAGCTTCCTCAGTGATGGCAACTAATTAGCTCTTCCACAAATGTTTTCTAGTCCCACCTAAGAAATATGATTTAATTAATTAATTAATTAGAGACAGGGTCTTGCTTTGTCATCTGTGCTGGAGTGCGGTGGCATGATTGCAGCTCACTGCAGCCTCCACCACCTGGGCTCATGCAATCCTCCTGCGTCAGCCTCCTATTGGGCAAAATTCAGCCCCCGATATTTCACGTGGGTCCTTTTCTATTTTCCCTAAGTGTTGGCTGGTCTGAGAAATAATGGGAAAGAGTATAAAAGAGAGAAATGTTAAAGCTGGGTGTCCGTGGGATACATCATACATCGGCAGGTTCTGTGATGCCCCCTGAGCCATAAAACCAGCAAGTTTTTATCAGCAATTTTAAAGGGGAGGGAGTGCATGAATAGGATGTGGGTCACAGAGATCACATGCTCCAAGGGCAACAAAAGATCACAAGGCAGGAGGTCAGGGGGAGATCACAAGGTCAGGGCAAAACTAGAATGACTAATTAACTTCCATGTCTAGCTGTGCACACATTGTCATTGATAAACAAGGTTCACGAGCAGAGAACCGGTCTGACTAGAATTCGCCAGGCTGGAATTTCCTAATCCTAGCAAGCCTGGGGACACTGCAGGAGACTAAGGCATGTTTCATCCCTATCTACATCTGCATAAGACAGACACCCCCAGAGTGGCCATTTCAGAGACCTCCTCTGGGAATGCATTCTTTTCCCAGGGCTGTTAATTATTAATATTCCTTACTGGGGAAAGAATTCAGCAGTATTTAGCTTACCCATTTTCGGTAATAAGAGAAATATGGCTCTGTCCTGCCCGCCCACAGGCAGCCAGACTTAAAAGGTTATCTTCCTTGTTCCCTGAAAATCACTGTTATCCTGTTCCTAAGGTGCCAGATTTCATATTGTTCAAATACATATGCTCTACAAACAATTTGTGCAGTTAACACAATCATCACAGGGTCCTGAGCCAACATTCATCCTCAGTTTATGAAGATGACGGGATTAAGAGATTAAAGTAAAGACAGGCATAGGAAATCACAA
>NW_012122177.1:21327-43859 GCF_000951035.1 Colobus angolensis palliatus | reverse complement strand
AATTTTTTTTTTTTTTTTTGTACAGATGAGGCCTCTCTATGTTGCCCATGGTGTTCTCAAACTCTTGGCCTCAAGTAATCCTCTTCCCTAAGCCCCCAAAGTAAGTGCTGGGATTACAGGTAGGAGCCACTGTGCCTGTATTCATCTACAAATTTTGAAATCAAGACTTGAAAGAATGAACTCTTTCCAAATTGCTGCATTCCTATAAATGTAAAAATATCCAGTATTCAACAAGATGACATCTACTGTGTTAGGCATACCCAGCATGCAGAGAAACAGGAAAATGAGACACATCACGAATCAGCCAGTCAAAATCAATCTAGAGCTCACGTAGAGGTTGAATAGCAGAAAAGAACAGCAGAACAGTTATTATAACTATTTCATGCTTTCAAAAAGTTAAGTAGAGATATAGAAAATATAAAAAGATCCATGTCAAATTTTTAAAGATAAAAACTTTTTTTTTTTTTTTTAAAGATAGGGTCTGGCTTTGTCACCTAGACTGGAGTGCAGTGGCGTGATCTTGGCTCACTGCAACCTCTGCCTCCCAGGCTTAAGCCATCCTCTTATTTCAGCCTCCTGAGTAGCTGGGACTACAGGCATACGCCACCATGCCTGGCTAATTTTTGGAGACACGGGGGTTTTGTCATGTTGCCCAGGCTGGTCTTGAACTCCTGAGCTCAAGTGATCAGCCCACCTCAGTCTCCCAAAGTGCAGTGATTAGAGGTGTGAGCCACTATGCTGACCCAAAAACTCTTACTTAATTTGAGATGAAAAATACATGGAACATGATTAATGGCAGATTAAACATTGCCAAAGACAAGACATAGCAATAAAAACTATTCAAAAGGAAATAGAGAAACAGGACTTTAAGAAACTAAACTGTAGAACACCTTCAAGTAGCCAATAATATGTGTAATTTCAGTCGAGACAAGACATAGCAATAAAAACTATTCAAAAGGAAATAGAGAAAAAGGACTTTAAGAAACTAAACTGTAGAACACCTTCAAGTAGCCAATAGTATGTATAATTTCAGTCCCAGAAGGACTGACAAAAGGAGGGACAGAAAAAATATTACAAGAGAAAAATGGCCAAAATGTTTTCAAATTTGATATAAACTATAAATCTCTTATCCAAGAAACTCAATAAAGCCCACCAATAAAAAATATTAAGAACTCCACAAAGATACATAGTAATCAAAGTATTGAACCCTAGTGATACAGGCATAGAGGGATGGGACACCCCTTATGAGAGATGAACAAAGTGAAGGATGCTGCCAGAGTTCTCATCACAGATACTGGAATCTGGGAGGATACGGAAAAAATATTTTAAATATTAAAAGAGGAGATACTGTTAACTCTGAATTCTGCACCTAGTGTAAGTAACTTTCCAAAATGAAGGTGACATAAAGATATATCCAAGCAAAAAGCTGTAAGAATGTATCACCAGCAGACCTGCTCTATAGGAGATAAAATAGGAACTCCTCAGGCAGAAGATACCAGATAGAAATATTGATCTGTAATAAGGCATGAAGAGCTCTGGAAAGTAACTGTGTAGGAAGATATGTATAAGACCCCTCCATTAAAAAATCTTGAAATGATAATTGAATTTTGTACAAAAATAACAACAGTGTTCTGTGTAGTTTGTAACTTATGTGTAAGTGAAATGCAGGACAGCAATAGCGAAAGGTCAGGAAAGGAAAAATGAAAGCATGTTACTGGAAGGTTCTTATACCACACATGAAATAAGATAATAACACGTGAAAGTAGGCTACAATAACTTACAGTTGTAAAGCAACCACTAAAATAACAGGACAAAAAGTTCTGTTATCATATAAGCCAACAAAGAAGCTGAGATGGAGTAACAACAACAAAATGAAACCAAAAGAGGGCATCAAAGAGGAAAGGGGAGCAAAGAACAGGTGGATTGAGTAAAAGACGAATAACAAGATGATGAGTGTAACCTAACCATTTCAAAAATCTTGTTAAATCTTCTAAGCATCCCAATTAAAAGGTAGATTGGCAGCTTTGATGAAAAAAATCAAGACGCAAGTACATGCTGCCTGTAAGAAAGACATTTTAAATATAAAGATACAAACACATTAAAAGATTGAAAAAGATTTATCATGAATCAAATGAAAGCTACAGTGGCTATATTCATGTCAGAGAATGTAGACATCAGATAAAAGAATATTATCGGGGTGAAGAATGTTATAGGGAGAACAGGGATGGTTTCTCAGGAGAACATAATAATTCTAAGAATAACAAGCTTCAACACAAATGAAACAAACACTGATAGAACTCAAAAGAGGAACAGAAAATTCCGCAATTATAACTGGGGATTACAATACTCACTCTCAATAATTGGTAGAACAAGTAGAAAAAAATCAGTGTAGATAAAGCAGACTTAAACCAAACTATCGAACAACTTGATTTGATTTGATTGACGTTATAAATCAGTCCACCTGACAATCACATAATATAAACGCCTTTCAAGCAACCAGAAGATGGAACATATTCTGCACCAGAAAGCAAGGCTCAAAATATTTGGAGTGATTTAGGTCATATGAAGTATGCTCTCGGACCACACTGGAAATAAATTAGAAGCTAATAATAAAAACTTTTCTGGAAAAACATCAAGTATTAGAATGATAAATGACACATGTATGCATATTGCAAGGGCTAAAGAAGATTTCAAAAGAGAAATTAGAATACATTTTCAGCTAAGTGAGAGTGAAAACAGTATTTCAAAATGTGTGGGATTCTGATAAGGCAATATTTATAGGTAAAATTATGGGATTAAATGTATTATTAGAAAAGAGGACAGTTTTAGATTAACTACCCCAGCTTCTGCCTTAATAATTAGAAAAAGAAGAGCAAATTAAACACAAAATAAAACAGTTTTGGAAATACTAAGGATCAGAGTGAAAATCAATGAAAGAAAAAAAATAGAGAAAAATCCATGAAACCAAATATTTATAAACCTCCAGCAGGCTGATCATCAAAACAAAAAAGAGATAAATTCCTAATATCAGGTATAAAAGAAATTATATCAGCACAGATTTTGTAAAAATTAAAAATGGAGTACAGGAATACTGTGTACAATGTTACCCAATACATTTTATAATTGAGATGAAATGACAAATTTTTTGAAAGATACAAATTGCTATAGCTCACTCAAGAAGAATTAGATAATTGAGCAACTCTATATTTATTAAAGTAATTGAATTTTAATTAAATGCTCAGCCCACAAAGAAAACTCTAACCCCAAATTACTTCTTTGAGGTTTTTTGTACAAACTTCTAAGGAAGAAATATTACCAATTCTACATAAACTTTTTCAGAAAATTGAAGAGCAGGAACCAGTTACCAACTTAGCAAAGCTAGACTAAGATGTTATTTTTAAAAAACTGTAAACTAATATTTTTGAATTTAGATGTAAAAGTTCTTTACAAAATGTTAGCAAATCAGTTCCAACAATACATAAAAATTATATTGTACTGGCCAGGTATGGTGGCTCATGCCTGTAATCCCAGTACTTTGGGAGGCAGAGGCAGGCAGATCACAAGGTCAGGAGATCAAGACCATCCTGGCTAGCACGTGAAACCTTGTCTCTAATAAAAATACAAAAAATTAGCCGGGAGTGGTGGTACGCGCCTGTAATTCCAGCTACTTGGGAGGCAGAGGCAGGAGAATCGCTTGAACCCGGGAGGCGGAGGTTGCAGTGAGCCAAGATCACACCACTGCACTCCAGCCTGGGTGACAGAGCGAGACTCAGTTTCAAAAAAAAATTATATTGTATCATGGGCAAATACAATGTATCTCAGAATGGTTGGTTGGTTGAACATCCTCAAATCAGTCAATGTATTGCACCATATTACTAAATGAAAAAAGAAAATCGTATGATCATGTCAATAGATGCAGTAAACACATTTGATGAAGTCATATATTACATCTAGAACATTTAGAAGGGAGCCTCCTCATCCTGATAAAAGCCATCTGTGAAAAATCCTACAGCTAACATCATTATTAGTAGCGAAAGACTCAATGCTTTCTCCTTTGTCTTATCAGGAACAAGACGGGACGTTTGCTCTCAGCATGCTTACTTAACAGTGTACTGGAAATCCTAGCCAGACAAGAAGCTGAAACAGAACACATCCAAAATAGAAAAAAAAAAAAGCAAAACTACACACAGACAAATGAACATCTACATAGAAAATTCAATATAAAACACAAAAAAGCTATTAGAAGTAATAAATGAGTTTAGCAAGGTTGCAGGATACATGAACAATATATAAAAACCAATTGCATTTCTTTATACTGCAACAAACAACCAGAAATTGGAATTTTAAAAGCAATGCCATTTAAAATAGCATCAAAATATATTAAACTCTTAGGAATAAACCTGACAAAAGATGTGCATGACCTGTACATTGAAAACTGTAGAATACTGAGAAAAATTAAAGAAAACCCAAATAAATGGAGAAATATACTGTGTTCATGCATTAGAAACCAATATTTAAAACATAAATGTTCCCCAAATTGATTGATAGTTTCAACACAATCCTAGTCAAAATTCTAGCAGGATTTTAATATTTTTTGGTAGATATTGACAAGCTGATTCTGAAATTCATAAGAAAATGCAAATGATCTAGAAGAGCCAAAATAACTGAAAAAGGAACAAATTCGAATTAACTTTACCTGATTTCAACAATAAAACTATAATATATATGAAATTCAGAACTGTCTATACATATATAAAAATATATTGTGTATATCTGTCTGTATCTATGTATCTGTTTATTTCTATACATTTGCTGATATATATCGCAAAATCCTCTATTCCATTACTACTTTAATATATACAATATTTCCAACAAGCTGCAAAAGCTGTCAACAAATTGTGCTAGAACCTCAGATAACCATATGCAAAAAAATCAACTTTGGTCTGTACTTCTTAGCATATATAAGAGTTAATTCAAAATAGGTCATAGAACTAAATGTAAACCTGAAATTGTGAAGTGCCTAAAAGTAAACAAAAAGAAAATCTTGCTGATCTTGGATAAGGCAAACAATTATTGGATACAACACCAAAGCACAATGCATAAAATTTTAAAACACTGATGAAATTTTGGGGCCAGGCATGGTGACTCGTGCCTGTAATCCCCACACTTTGGGAGGCAGAAGCGGGTGGATCACAAGGTCAAGAGATTGAGACCATCCTGGCCAACATGGTGAAACCCTGTCTCTACTAAAAATACAAAAATGAGCTGGGCGTGCTGGTGCACGCCTGTAGTCCCAGCTACTTGGGAGGCTGAGGCAGGAGAATTGCTTGAAACTGGGAGGCGGAGGTTGCAGTGAGCTGAGATCACGCCACTGCACTCCAGCCTGGCGACACAGTGAGACTCTGTCTTAAAAAAAAAAAAAAAAAAGATAAAATTTAAAACTTCTATTCTTTGAAATTTACTCAGAGAAGGAAACAGAAGCCACAGATTTGGGGAAAATATTTGCAAATCAAATATGACCAAAAAAACTTGTATCCAGAATGTATGAAGAATTTTAAAAACTCAATAATAAGAAAATAAACAACCCAAATTTTATTTTGCTTTTTTTTTTTTTTTAGATGGAGTCTCGCTCTGCCGCCCGGGCTGGTATGCAATGGCACGATCTTGGCTCACTGTAATGTCTGCTTTTCGGGTTCAAGTGATTCTCTCCCCTCAGTCTCCTCGAGTAGCTGGGATTACAGGCACCCACCATCATGTCCAGCTAATTTTGTATTTTTGTAGAGACAGCGTTTCACTATGTTGGCCAGGCTGGTCTTGAACTCCTGACCTCAGGTGATCCACCCACCTTGGCCTCCCAAAGTGGTGAAATTACAGGTGTGAGCCACTGCTCCTGGCCTCAACCTAAATTTTAAAAATGGACAGAATATTTCAACAGGTCCCTCAACAAAGAAGATATACGTGGCAAATAAGCACACCAATGGATGCTCAACACCACTAGTAGTAAGGGAATTCAATTACTACTTACTGGAGGCTAAGAGACCAGTTAGAGGGTAATGGAAGAAAATGTGGATTAAAATTATGTATGATAGAAGCTGTTAGGATGGAGAGGAGAGGATATGAGGAATATTGAGGCGATAGAATTGCAAAAACTTCACACTTGGTTGGAAGTGGAAGCTGAGGTATAAGAGAATGAGCAGTGATTCTCAAATTTCCAACTTGAGCAGAGGAGTGGAGACCACTGATAGATACTGAGATTGTGAAACACAAGGTGGAGCAGGTCTAGGCAGGTATGGAGGAAGAGATGTGATCATTGAAGTATTTTCTTTGTTGTTGTGTTGTTGGAATATTTTAAGTCAAATCCCTGGCATCATGTTGTTCCATCTCTACCACTTTAACATGTATCACTAAAAGTAGGGACACTTTCTCCCATAATCACATTGCTGTGATCGCTCCTGAAGATACGCTCAGTGATTCTGATGATCATCCCGCACACAGTGATTCTGATGATCATCCTGCACACAGTGATTCTGATGGGCATCCCATACATAGTCCACAGTCACGTATACTTATCACAAGTGTGTCTCTTTTCACGGTCTGTTTGTTGGAATCAGAATCCTGACAATCCTGATTGGTCCTGACAAGGTCCACCCCGCACACCACTTTCTCACAAAGGTCCTCTCATCCTGAGCAGTCTTCCCTGCCACTGACTTGTTCTTCACAATGTCCCACAATCTGCACTTGTCTTTGTGCTCCCTCATGGTGCTAATTCACTTCTTCTATGCCCTGAATTTTCTATAATGGGAAAGGAACGCTAAGGCTTGGTCATAGGAACACTTCATGAACTGTACTGTGCGTGGCACACAATCTCTAGCCATCCCACTTGCCACGCTAAAATCGATGACTCATTTTCGGTGATGTCAGCCTGACTCCTCGGACCCGCTGAGTAAGCAGAGTGAGAAGGGAAGGGGCCTTCGACCAGAGGAAGATGAGCACAGACAATAGGGAAGAAGAATTCAGGGAAGTGGGGAAAACTGAGGGGGCTGCACCATGGGAGCTGAAGAAAGAAGGGTCGAGTGTCACTGGGCAGCCAAGAAGACAGAGACTGAAACGGGTCAGATGTTTTTCACAATTGATGGCTGATAACTTGTATGAGAGCAGCTTTAATGGAGGGTTTAAGGTGTAAGATTGCCCTGGATGGAGGTGTGAATAAGGGTGGGAAGTGTAGGGCAAGGAATATCAATAACAATGTCAAGAATTTGGCTGTAAGACAAAGGAGAGAGATGGGAGACGTGAGCTTAGGAAGAGGGATGTTGAAAAAGGATGTTGTGTTTATTCTGTGGTTGTTTTGATGGGAGACATATTCACGTTAGGAGGTTGAATATTTAAAAACCAGAAGGAGCTATTATTAACAAGGTAGAAAGTTCCAAAAATGTTTCCGGGTGGAAGGTTTCACTGCTTTGTTTATTAATTTCATATACTTTTCTAACTCTATACTATTCTCTTTTGTTGTGAGCTGAACTGGTCTAGGAGACACAGATTTTGAAATGTGATGAAATTACTCAATAAAGTTGATGTTAGATGAGGGTGTTAGAACACATTTTTGTCAGACTTTGATCATACAAATTGAAGATACTGTATCATCTAACTCACGCGCATCACTTGTTTTTGTCTGTATTTATTTGAACTGTGTATATATTCCAAATTTTTTTTTGATGTGGTTCCTATATAATAATAAGAATATTATAACGGGATTCTCCTGGGTTTCTAATCCAAAGGTTTTTTTTAGAAAAAGTAACTTGGGCTTAGCAGATAAAATTAATCATGGGCCGGGCGCAGTGGCTCATGCCTGTAATCCTAGCACTTTGGGAGGCCAAGGCAGGTGGATCATGAGGTCAGGAGATCGAGACCATCCTGGCTAACATGGTATAACCCTGTCACTACTAAAAATACAAAAACTTTAGCCAGGCATGGTGGTGGGTGCCTGTAGTCCCAGCTACTCAGGAGGCTGAGGCAGGAGAATGGCATGAACCCGGGAGTGAGCCGAGATGGCACCACTGTACTCCAGCCTGGGCTATAGAGTAAGACTGTGTCTCCAAAAAAAAAAAAAAAGAATCATGAATACTATATGACTCCATTTGTTAGACCTTTTTGAAATGATAAAGTTCTAGAAATAGAAGTTACTGATTAGGGGTTAGGAAAGCAGGGGGAGGTAGGAAGGAGGGGCAGGGGGCTATAAAAGGGCTTGGGAGGGACTCCCCCATGGTCCTGGAACCATTCAATATTTTGACTGTGGTGGTGGATACAGGATCTCACACAGGTGATAGAATTATGCAGACATTAATACACACACAGTGAAAGTAAAACTAGGAAAATCTGCCTAAGATAGGTAGGTAGATGGAATCACATAATTTTAAGGTCAAATTATCTTGTTGAAGGGGACAGTCTGGATCCATTCCATGGAATTCACATCAAAGATGTCCACTGCATTTTCATTGCGCACTGACCATCAAAGGTTTAAGAGCAGTCAACAGCCAGGATATGTAGAGTATGCATAGCATGAGCCACCAAAAAGGAATTTTTAAAGGAAGCGTTAAAATAAGTGAGATGATTTTCTACCTTCATCAGTATCAGCGGTGGGAAACACTTTTGGAAGGGCTATCCCACCACATAAAACATTACATTTCTGCTTTTCCAGCGTTTTTTTTGTTTGTTTGTTTGTTTGTTTTTATAAGACAGAGTTTCCCTCTTTTTGCTCAGGCTGGAGTGCAGTGGCATGATCTCGACTCACTGAAACCTCTGCTTCTCAGGTTCAAGCAATTCTCCCGCTTCAGCCTCCTGAGTAGCTGGGATTACAGGCACCTGTCACCACACCTAGCTAATTTTTTGTATTTTTAGTAGAGATGGTTTCATCATGTTAGCCAGGCTGGTCTTAAACTCCTGACCTCAGGTGATCCGCCTGCCTTGGCCTTCCAAAATATTGGGATTACAGTAGCGAGCCACCGCACCCGGCTGGCTTTTCCAGCATTCTAAACGTGAGCCAGTCACATTTATTGCTTGATACAATGAATTCAAAAAGGAGATGAGTTATTTCAGAAGAACCTTTTAGTTACTAATGGCTTTTTAAAAGCCATTTAAAAAACTAAATGGCTTTTTATTGAGGTCAGTAATTTCAGATTTTTAAACCCATGATATTTATGTTTTTAAATTTCATCAATATAAATGGTTGAGTTTCTTTGAGATGGGGTCTTGATACACTGCCCAGACTGGTCTCAAACTCTTGGGCTCAAGCAATCCTCCCACCTCGGCCCTCTGAGTAACTGGGACTACAAGTGTGCGCCAGCACACCCAAGACTCAATATAAGATTGTATTTCCACTGGATTGATATTTTTCTTTTTTTTAAAGGCTACACTATTTGAAGGATGTGTTTTAAATAGAACTCTTAATAAAGCATTGTATATAAGCAAATATTATTGTAACAAACTTTGAAAGTATTTGTTGAAACGGTAGTCTCGTTTTTTGTTATTTTAGGCTGGACCCTTGAATAGTGAAGGATCCCTCAGTATTTTACATTTGGAGACAATCAGACCAATATATTTCAATAATAAGATGGCAAGTAAGAAACAACTTCTTCGTCGTAGAACCAGTTCTAAGAAACCGTTTTTCTAGCTGACCATCCAAGGTCACAGAGCCAGCACGTGGAGAGGCAAGATTTCAACCCAGGAGTGTCTGGCCTTAATACCTGTCCTCTTTACCCAAAGTCCCCGATGCACTCAGGGCAAATGTGGTTCTCCTGCAGCTAGCAGAGTCGTATAGATACAAACATTTACCTGTGGCACACTGCAGTCATTCTTCAGTGGGACTTCTCTCGGCGTGGAAGAACAGAGGCTTCCGTAACCACCGCTCACCATTTACAATGCTCGTTCCACTCCCAGCAGCACCTGGGTCTAGCTCGTTCCACTCCCAGCAGCACCTGGGTCTAGCTCGTTCCACTCCCAGCAGCACCTGGGTCTAGCACCAGGCTACAGCGCACAGGGAGCCCGCCCGGCCCGTGCCACGCCCCGCTCCAATTTCTCCCACTGACAGTTCAGACTCTAGTAGATCTGGAGTGGGAAAAAGCCACAATAAAGTCATTTCTTTTCTCTTTTTCTTCTGGTTTTATTTATAGGATAGAATTTCTAGCATTGCTGTCGTAGGGCTACTGTAACCAAAGGCCACAGACTGGGTGGTTTAAACAACAGAAATGCGTGGTCTCACAGCTCTGGAGGCCAGAAATCCGAGATCCAGGTGTCAGAGTAGAGCTGGTTCTCCCGAGGCTGTGAGGGAGAACCGGCTCAGGCCCTGCCAGCCTCTGTGGTTGCAGCCGTCTCTGGCCTGCGCTGGCTTGCAGAAGCGTCGCCCGATCTCTGCATCTTCACATGGTGTTCTCTGTGTGTGTGCCCCCACATTTTTCCTTTTTATAAGAACACAATCATCGTGGGTTGGGGCGCACTCTAACGACCTCATCTTACCTCGATCACCTGCAACGACCTGTTTCCAATTAAGGTCACATTCACAGGTGCTGGGAGTTAAGACTTTAACACCCTTTTGGGGGACAGAATGCAACCCTGTAATAAGCTGTCTTACTTTCGTTTTAGAGTCTAAGATGGTTTTGAGGTTTCTGGTTGACGGTTTTGTTTAGGTCTAGAAATTAAGACCTGAAACAGAGTGGGCCCCAGATTCGGGGATCCAGAGAAGAGTCGCGCCTTCCTCCAGAATCAGGAGAGGGGCCAGGGGAGACTCAGCCTTCCCTCCAGCAGGGGGCGGTGTGGGGCGAGGAAGCTTCAGCCTTAATGCCCCTGCTCACCTCCCTTTCCTGCATTAGGTCTCAGAAACGCTTTGCTGCCTTAAAAGAATGACAGCTGTTTTCATTTGTAAAAAGCCTTGCCCTTTATGCTTAATTACCCTGCAGCATAACTGAATGCTCTAATACACTTAAGCTACAAAAATCTGGTAGGAGAAAAAAGTTAGCCTAGAAATGTGAGGGCAAATCAAAGTGGAAGCCCCAAGGCAATTGCTTTCTCCTTCCAGTGGAATGAGGTCATTTTGTAGGTACAAGCAGCAATAGATTTATAAGTATTCCTTAGATTGAACATTAAACCACCTGTTAATGCTGTGTTTATGTTCTTGCTAAATTTTCCATAACAATTCACTTTTAACTTTTAAAAACCACAGCAGTCTGATTTTTGTGCAGTTCACAAACAACTGGAGATTAACAGATGGGAGGCATTTAACAATTTAAAGAACATTGCCGTTTTGTTTTAAAATGTATATAGATGAAGATGAGCTGGTATCACCAGAAGCAAATGGCCTGGCGAGTCCACAGCAGGCGGTGTGGCGTCAGCCTGATTCCCAAAGGGAAAGGGACTCAGTCCAAGAGTCTGTGACAACCGTCCCTTCACTCGGGGGCCAGAGGACAACTCGCAGGCCACATGATAACTGTTGTAATTTAGAAGAAAAAGGGAAATCTCTGAAACTCAGGCAGAAGCACCTGTTCCTTGCACTGAGCTGTCTTCCCCTTTTATGGTAGTGACTATGAATTTAAGTGTAATACATTGATTCATTTCTCTGTGAATGTGGAATAATTAATTTTTTTTTTTTTTGAGATGGAGTCTCGCTCTGTCACCCAGGCTGGAGTGCAGTAGCGTGATCTCGGCTCACTGCAGTCTCTGCCTCCTGGGTTCCAGTGATTCTCCTGCCTCAGCCTCCCAAGTAGCTGGGATTACAAGCATGTGGCGTCACACCTGGCTAATTTTGTATTTTTAGTAGAGATGGGGTTTCACCATGTTGGCCAGGCTGGTCTCAAATTCCTGACCTCAGGTGATCCACCTGCCTCTACCTCCCAATGTACTGGGATTACAGGCATGAGCCACCACACCTGGCCTGGAATATTAATATTTGCTATGTAAGCTTCCACGTGATGCAAATGTAGAACAAATGCTCACATGCAATGTGTGTCCCGTAATCATTCTGTGAACACATGAATAGCACTGAGTATGCACAGGGCTTGGTTCCTTTCTGACCCTGGGTCTGGAATCCTTTAAGATAACCTTGAGTCAACAAGCCATTAGTAGAGGGTGGTATTCTACAAATGACTAGGCAGAAAAATAGGCTAATCTTCTTTTGAGTTATAAATAAAAACACTTTGAAATAGTAGAAATTCTTTTAAGTGAGCCATAATTATATGAAAAAACAATGGGGAAGAACTTCTTTGGTGTCTGTGGCTGTTAAAGACAACATGATTTTTACTAAAAACTAAGATAATTTTTATAAAATCCATTGAGGAATGAATATTCTTAGCCTTTTACCAAGTTTGTAATCAGACGTCTTCCATAAGCTACTGTTGAAAAAGTCACCAGTACAATTTTGTCTTTGTCAAAGTTGATTGCAGTAGCATGCTATTTGTTTATTCATATCTAGAGTCATAATTTTCTTTTCTTTTCTTTTTTTTTTTTTGAGATGGAGTCTCGCTCTTGTCACCCAGGCAGGAGTGCAGTGGCGCAATCTCGGCTCACTGCTACATCCGCCTCCCGGATGCAAGTGATTCTCCTGCCTCAGCCTCCTAAGTAGCTGGGATTACAGGTGCCCACGACCACGACCGGCTAATATTTGTATGTTTTAGTAGAGACAGGGTTTCACCATGTTGGCCAGGCTGGTCTCGAACTCCCTACCTCAGGTGATCCACTCGCCTCGGCCTCCCAAAGTGCTGTGATTACAGGCATGGGCCACTGCTCCTGGCTCATAATTTACAATAAAGTAGCGATTCCCAAAGTGCAACAGAAGCTCTTCTAATTTCAAACAGGAAAATTACTGAAGTGTTTGTTTAAGCTGGTGTCTTCTATTGTCTTCCTTTTCCATCTTCAAAGAAGACCTGGGACTGTAGCCAGGAGCCCTGCCTGTGCCCTGCCTGTGCCCTGCCTGTGCCCTGCCCTTCCTCATGCCCAAGGACTGACAATGCCTTTGTTTCTCACCATCTATGTTATGTTGAGGTATTTCTATGCATATAATACCTCGTTCTGTTGCTTTTGAATTTTTTTCTACGAAAATTTCCTGGTTTTACCTTAATAATAAAAATAGTAACATGAACACCTCGAGTCTGTTGTAAGCCTCAATGAGGATAAGGTGGTCCTAGAGAAATGGAAGCTTTATCTAGAGAAATGTGGGCATGGGGAATGCAGTCATTGTCTGGGGCAGTGGTTCTCAAAGTGAGATCCTTGCATCAGCAGCATCTACATCACCTGGGAATGGGTTAGACACAGAAACTAGAAACTCGGGGGGGAAGGCTCAGGTGTGTGCGACTTCACAAGCTCCTTAGGGGATTCTGTGCAGGCTGCCGTTTGAGAACCACTGATCTAAGAAAATGGAGATTGGTTTTGGCATAATAATGGAGATTGGTTTTGGTGTAATAATGGAGATTGGTTTTGGTGTAGTATTGGCCTTGCTAGTAATTTAAGCCTTATTTGGGGGCAGTGACTCTCCACTGTGAAGGATTTTGCCCAGTGAGGGTCATGGGCAAGGTCTGGAGACGAGTTTGGTTGACACAGTTGGGCAGGTGGGCAGAGGCTCCCCAAACCGAGGAGTCAAATAATTCCCCAGCCCAAACTGTCAATAATGAGAAGGCTGAGAAATCCTGATCTAGAATAACGTGGGCCTAGGATAATTTAAGCCCCATCAGCTCCTATATAGGGTAAATGAGGCTGTAGTTAGGGTGACGTAGGCCTCATCTAGTTTGACATAGTTTTTCTTTGTAGTACTTTGTGCCTTACTCTGGGCACTGGGCCTTCCTTCGAAGCTTATCTAGGGAGACCCCTCTTTAGGGAAATTCACAAGGTGAGAGGTTCCTGTCTAGTCCCAGTGCCCTCAGTGAGGCCTCTGCTTCCGGAAGCCTGGCTGCTCCAACCTCTTTCTAGGTGGCTGGGGCGGCTGCTGGACATTCACGCCACCTTGTGGCCACCGGTGCCACAGCAGGTGCATCGCCGCCTTTGTGTCTCCTCATCATAATTATTTATCAATAATGACTGATAAGAGTAACACCAACCCTTGTAGGATCCATGTGTTTCTTGGGAAGTGTTTTATAGACAGTGGTTATTTATGAAAGGACGTCATCGGTAAAGTCACTTTGAGACTTTTATAAGTAAATGACCTACTCGTGCTCCCTTTTAAAAAATATTTATAAATACAATGATAATAAAACTCACTGCATGAAAGTGTTATGTCTATTTCTAGGCAAGCACCTTATTGTGAAGGATTTAGTGAAAGGCAAAGATGATAACAAAAGTTTGAACGTTGCTTATATAAATTCCTAATGTTTTATGGGACAACTTATGTCAGAATAATAGTAACACCCAATCATTTTAAAGTACGTTTATTTCTTGCAAATATTTACTGAAAATAATTCATATGAAAGAGCTACCATTTTAGCTATTTGGGGATTTGTATGACATAAAACTGTGACATTATAATTTTTTTTTTTTTTTTGAGTTTCACTCTGTTGCCCAGGCTGGAGTACAGTGGCGTGATCTCAGCTCACTGAAACTTCTGCCCCCTGGATTCAAGCGATTCTCCTGCCTCAGCCTCCCGAGTAGCTGGGATTACAGGCACCTGCCACCGTGCCCAGATAATTTTTGTGTTTTTAGTGGAGATGGGGCTTCACCATGTTGGCCGGCCTGGTCTGGAACTCCTGACCTCAAGTAATCTGCCCGCCTTGGCCTCCCAAAGTGCTGGGATTACAAGAGTGAGCCACTGTGTCCAACTGGCATTATAAATTTTAATCAACTTTATTGAGGTTGTATCTAAACTTTAAAATGCATCTATTTTAAATGAACACTCAGCTGAGTTTTGAGAAATACATACATCCTATGGAAGTGGGACTGTGCTGAAGACACGCGGCATTTCCGTTGCCCAAAAGGGTCCTTCCCACCCCCCTGTGGTCGTTCTCCCCCGACTGGCCCCAGACAATACTGATCCTGTCACCACAGATTACCTTGCCTGTTCCGGAATTTAACACGACTGGCGTCCTCAGTGTGTGTTGTGTTGCGTCTGCCTTATTTTGCTTGGAATGATATTTCCGAGTTCCATCCATCTTGCTATGTGGCAGTAGCCTCCTTTGACTACTGAGCACTATTCTGTTGTATGGAAACACCAACATTTTGTTTTTATTTCTACCTACTGATGGACATTTGAGCTGTTTCCAGTTATCAGCTGTTATGAATAAAGATGCTATGAACATCTGTGTTACAAGTATTTATAGAGACATATGTTTCCACTTCTCAAGGGTAATTACTGATGAATAGAATTTCAGGTCTTATGTTTGGTACGTATTTGCTTAATTACCTGAGAAACGTCCAACTGACTACCAGTTTATATTTCCACCAGGAATGTGTGATAGTTTCCATTAAATATATGACATCCTTGCTTTCTCATACAGAAATGTATGCTTGTCAATATTTGGTGTTTTTCTGGGTGGTTTATTTTGGTAATTTTTGCTATGTTAATGGGTATGTAGTAGTATCCCATTATGATTTTAATTTGCATTTCCAGAGAACTAATGATGCTGAGAATCTTTTCATATGCTTATTGGTCTTTTTTATCTTCTTTTGTAAAATATCTGTTCAAAAAGACGATTTTACCTAGTCTTTTACAAGTAAAATTGTGTGGATAATTATAGATTTATATCACATGCAGTTGTAAGAAATATCCCTTTGAATAAACTTTCCATCTCTGTCTCTCTACCTCCTTGTAAGGCCAATAACTCTTGGATTTGCCACTTGAAGAGTATTTTCTAGATCTTCTAGGCCTGCTTCATTCTTTTTCATTTTTTTCCCTTTTGTCTCCTCTGTGTATTTTCAATTAGCCTGTCTTCAAGCTCACTAAATCTCTTTTTTTTTTTTTTTTTGAGACAGAGTCCTGCTCTGTCGACCAGACTAGAGTACAGTGGCTCAATCTCGGCTCACTGCAACCTCCTCCTTCCAGGTTCAAGCAATTCTGGTGCCTCAGCCTCCCTAGTACCTGGGATTACAGGCGCCTGTCACCACACCTGGCTAATTTTTGCATTTCTAGGAGAGATGGGGTTTCACCATGTTGGCCAGGGAGGTCTTAAACTCCTGATCTCAGGTGATCTGCCTGCCTCAGCCTCCCAAGGTGCTGGGATTACATAGGTGAGGCACCGGGCCTGGCCCCAAGCTCACTAATTCTTTCTTCTTCATGATCAATTCTGCTATTAAGAGATTCAGATGCATTCTTCAGTATGTCAGTTGCATCTTTCAACTCCAGAATTTCTGCTTGATTTCAAAAAATTATTTCAATCTCTTTGTTAAATATGTTGATAGGATTCTGAATTGCTTCTCTGTGTTATCTTGAATTTCCTTGAGTTTCCTCAAAATAGCTATTTTGAATTCTCTGAAAGATCACATATCTCTGTCTTTCTGGAATTGGCCCCTGGTGACGTATTTATTTGGTGAGGCCATGTTTTCCTGGAAAGTCTTGATCTTGTGGATGTTTGGTAGTGTCTGGGCATTGAAGAGTTAGGTAGTGTCATCTTTGCAGTTGGGCTTATTTGTACCCATCCTTTCTTTCTTATTTCTGGAAATAAGCTTTCCAGGTATTCCAAGGGACTTGGGTGTTGTGGTCTAAGCCATATCTGTAACACTGTGATTCTTGCCAGCTTTTCAAAAGCTGATGCCCATTTGTATAAGTTTATGCTAGAATTTGCTAATACATTTGTTTCAGAAGGATTTGTGAAATCAGATAGTGATCTCATTACATCTTAGTATCAGCATAGCACATATGCTCCTGAGGTCAGTTTTACGATGAGAAGAAACGATGGCTTGGTAGGGCCCCATAAGGAATTTTGATTTCATTCCCCGTCATTGACATTCCCACTGGTAGAATAGGTCCTTGGCTTTCACACCTATTTCCTTTTGGCATTCAAAATCAGAACCTCAGAAGCAAAATTAGGCTCCAGCTTTGGTTTAGAGTTTATCTTAGTAAACACAAAATATTGGCGTCAACATCTCCATAAAGGAACATGTTTTAATTGCTGTTAACATGAGAGAATAAGATGAATTCAGTTCATTCATTGAACAAACTTTCCCCAGGCATGTGCCTTGCTAGGATCTATCCCAGACAAGGAGGGCACAATTAGTGCCATTTCTCCTGGGCACTAATAGGCCAGGGAAAAGAAAGATACTTCCAAGCAAAAGACTCCAATATAGTGAGATGAGCTTGATTTTAGAGGTATTACAGGAACCCTGGCTTCACAAGGAAAATAAGGCTTAGCTCTGCCTGTGCCTGAGCAAGGAGGTCACCAGAGAAGAGATGATTGGGTTGAGTTTTGAAGGTAGGGTAGGAGTTCTGTATGAAGGGAAGGTTATTCCAGGTAAAACGACCAGCATTTGTAAAAGCAAACAGCAGCTGCTTTCAATTGGGGATGATTTTTCTGGGGTACATTTGGTTAAGTCTGAAGCTGTTTTGGTTATCAAAACTGGGGGGTGGGTATGCTATTGGCACATGGTGGGTAGAGAGGCCAGGTCTGCTGCTAACATCCTACAGCGCACAGTCCAGGCCCCTACAACACAGCTCTCCAGCCCGGAGTGTAAATAATGAAGAGACTGAGAGACCCTGATGGGAGGCATGAAGCACTGTGGCTTGTTCTGAAAACTGTGTTTTGTGTGGTTGAAGTGTGCGGTGGATTGGTGAAGAAGGAGAGTCCAAGGAAAACTGGAGGGCCTGAGACCCAGCAAATGGACTGGGTGCTGAAGCTACTGCTCCACGGCTCGGATCTCACCCCGAAGGAGACAGGAGTCACCGCAGTGCTTTTGGAGAACCAACATCAGCAGCACTCACACATGGCAAGGTTACCCTGACAGTAATGCCCAGATGGATGGCAGAGCAGGGAGGCAGCTGTGGTAATTCAGGGCAGAAATGGAGAGGGTTTTAAAGAAGAATAGTGAGCCTTAGTGACCCTCTGACTGCAAGAAAGATGAAGTCACAGATGGCTGCTGGGTTCCTAGTGTGATGGCCGGGTGACTGTCCCCACGCACTGAGGCCAGCAACACAGCACGGAGGAGCAGGCTTCTGGCGGAAGGTGCTGAGCTTTGGAAGGTGAAAGACATCTTGAGAGTGAATAACATATCTAAGGTCGCCCGTATGCGGACGACAGAGCCAGGAGGAAAACTCAGGGCTCTGCTGTTCTCTCTCTCGCAGTCAGTGACCAGAAACTTCATAACAAAAGATTCACTGGGAAAATCCAGAGGAAGTTAGAGCCAAGCATTCAAATGTAGCTTGCTTTCGGCTTCCTCATCCCCTTTTCAGAGTCTTGCCTGGGTGATCCCAAAATCTCAACAGCACTAGTGGGAATGCAGCCAAACAATAAGGCTATTTTTTCTATACCATGGTGTTTTATTCTTTGGCAACTATAATCTGTATCATCAATTCTCTGATTTTTTTTCCATGCAAAGGAGAAATAGTTAATAAGTCAATGGATAATAAAGTTGGCATTAATCCTCCGCAAAACTGCAAATGTGAGCTCACATACTCATGAGGGTTGTGCGTGGACAGGCTGTGCTGCCTCTGCGGGGCCCTCCTGCTTCTGCTCAAGGGCCAAGGAACAGTGCACCCCAGGGAAGCCTTCACCTGGCCCAGGGCCCAGGGTTTCAAGTGTGTGGATGTAGGAGCGGTAAGACCGTTGAGGTTTCACTCAACTCCACTTCTCCTTGCTCCCCACTCTGTGCCACCTTCCAGTCTTCCACACTCCGTTGAGAACAACAGAGCATGAGAAGGTCTCAGGTGGGCTGTTTAGGAACCACCTTGCTTCACAATGGCTTTTATAAGGGATTTCAAGGTCTGTACGTCCAAATGTAGACACAGAAATTGATGGAAATTAACCAGAGAAAACAGAGAACAGATCGATCGCAAGGCAAAGTTGCCATGTAGACATACACAGGTCCTCTTGGTCCCAAGCTATTTGTGAGCATAATGATAGCCAAGGCCATGAGGGATACTGTGTATTTAAAGATGTGCCTTGATGAGAAGCATAAACCTGACTGATTCCTTGTGAGAGAAAAAGAAAAGTGAAATCTGAAAAATGTCTCTGTGTAAGTCATGTAGCGACCGCCTTGCAGTGACAACCCTGAGCTCACACAGGCTGCTGTCCCTGCTGGCTCTTCAATGGAGGGGAAGGCAGTGTGGCAAGCCAGAGCTCAGTACTAGCTTCCAGAGGTGGAGGTCGATGTCTTGATGATGTTCTTGCCTCTGGCGGGGATAAAGTCTAGACCACCTGGAGGGAGAATAGATGTCCATTAAGGTAGCAATGCTTGTGATCTGCAAGTCTCTCCGATCGTGTTCTCCGCAAAATGTTTCCACGCTTATCGTTCATGTTCCAAACCCCTGTGTGGTGGTGCATTTCCTCTCGTGGAAATTCCATGATCACAAATGGAAACCATTAGCCTATGGCTTCCACCCAGCAGCGACCTGACTACAGACAAACGTATTACCCACGTTTTTATTTATTTCTGTGTTCTTGGTGCTATCGTATCTGGGGCCTCTCTGGCTGGGGACAGACTGCTCCTCCCAGGGCCAGCCAGTTCTTAGAGGTGATAAACAAGCCTTTCACAAGCAAATTAACTGCTCCTATAGGCTCCTCCTTCAACTACCTTCTTTATGTGGCTGTTATCCTGCAGGCCAATATTCCCTCACCTGGTCACCCCAGGGCCAGGCGCCGGACTGCTTGGGGTAGTGGCTCCCATATCACACCCATCCTCCTGCTCCCTGTAGGACGATGTCACCCTAACCCCCCTCCCACCCTCTCAGCTCCTGCCACATCCAGTTGGGCATCAGGTCTTTCTAGTTTTGCTCTTTTTAGGTCAAAACTACCCATTTTTAACATTCTTAAATATATTTCAAAGTTTCGTTTTCTCTCCTGAACCAGTTCAGCTGTCTCTTGCTGTGCTCAGCACATCTTACACCTGAATGCTCCTCCTTCTGGAAAGCCCGTCACCTCCTCCTTATACCTAAGTGAATATCTTCTTAGTACCAAATAGAGGACTTTGGGGACATGACTTCTTCCCATGTCTCCTTTTGAAACTCCTAGCGTGCTTCTATCCAACAAAGATTTCCTGATATAAGCACAGTCCTCACTTTGCACAGTAGTCTGTGACCAGAAGATTGACCATGCAAGTCAAAACTATAAAGTGATCTTAATAATCAATGGAAAAAACCATGAGTGTTCTGCAACCTTTGAATTTTTTGTCCCAGCATTAACAAGTCTCTTACCATTGCATATTGTTTTCATATGAACACATGAAAACAAAACTCAGGAAAATGGATATTCATTTCGTATGTTGTAATTTAAAAGCATTAGACACATTGAGAATTAAAGTGTTTTATTTCTTTATAAAAAGGTATAATCCCAGCACTTTGGGAGGCCGAGGCGGGCAGATCACAAGGTCAGGAGGTCAAGACCATCCTTGCTAATATGGTGAAACCCCGTCTCTACTAAAAACACAAAAAAATTAGCCAGGCATGGTGGCGGGCGCCTGTAGTCCCAGCTACTCGGGAGGCTGAGGCAGGAGAATGGCGTGAACCCGGGAGCGGAGCTTGCAGTGAGCCAAGATCACGCCACTGCACTCCAGCCTGGATGACAGAGTGAGATTCCATCTCAAAAAAAAATTTTTTAAAAAGTATCGAAAGCCAGGCTTGGTGGCCCCCAGCCACCGCCTCCTGACCAGCAGGGTCAGCACCCCCAGAGGCGGCGCCACAGCGCCCTTTCCCTGAGGTCTGAAAGGACCAGCAGAGTCAGCACCCCCAGAGGCGGCGCCTCAGTGCCCTTTCCCTGAGGTCTGAGCGGTTCTTCCGGGGCTATCACTCTTCCTTTCTTTCCTGCACTTTCATCTTTGTTGGCCAATCTGCTCTTCCAGTTGTTTATTTTTGTAACTTTCCGAGTGGGTTTATTACTGGCAACCTACGAAGCAAGATGACTACACGTGGTGTTGCCCCTACAGAAGCCAAACTGTGCTTGGGTAGGGGTTCTGAAGGGAGTGATGTGGTTGGTCACCGACCGCCATGTGCTCCTGGTGTTCATGTAGAGGTTGGCGGGCAGAGGCGCTAGCACCGATGTGTGCACTTTGAAGGCACAGTGATAACTGGAGTTTGAACTGTTACTAAACTGTGAGCATTCAGGGCAGTGAAATCTCTCCAAGAACCTCCTTCACCCCCAACCAACACCCCCCGGGCTGCAAGTGACCCAGGACAGCTTTGAATGCAGCCCAGCACAAATTTGTAAACTTTCTTAAAACATTATGAGGTTTTTTGGTTTTTGTGTTTTTTTTGCCATTTTTTTTTCCTTTAGCTCATCAGCTTTCGTTAGTGTTAATGTATTTTATGTGCAGTCCAAGACAGTTCTTCTTCTTCCAATGTGGCCCAGGAAAGACAAAAGATTGGGCACTCCTGGTAATGTGTTTTGCTGGCATCACTGGGTGCTGGGAGAATTGGGATCCTGCAGAGTGAGGACTGCCCAGGGCTGTGGCATCTGCACAGTTACAGCTGAAAAGGCAGTTTCCCGCAGTGGGGTTTACTGTCCACTGGGGACAGTGATGAGAAGAGTTCACCACATAACCTTATTCTCAGGCGCAACCCAGTCCTGGACACATCCTGCTGTTCCAACGCAGCTTCACCTCAAGCTCTCACTGGGGCTACATGGACCTTGAACCCTGCCCTGTCAGCTTCTCCATTCCTCCTGACCTGTCGTGAGTCCAATCTGATGGCCTCATCCGCAAAACCAATCCTTTTCTCTTTCCACTTGTCCTTCCTCATCTCAGTCCTCAGAGCCCGTGCTGCCCCTGCCTCTGCATTTCACCGATTCGTGAAAACTACCATTTCTGGATCTTTCCAGTTAGACATAAAGTTCTGCAAGGTCCAGAACTGCCCTAGATCTTAATTTATAGACTCTGCCTTTGCCATATTTCCCACTTTGCAAATCTTAATACTATAGATGGTGCGAGCATCGGCCCAGCTATTCATTCAGGGAAGCCACTCAAGAAATGGATGACAAATTCTGTTGCAGCTTCTGCTGTGGGACTAGTCCCTGATTCCTTTCCCCATTGCTGTTGCTTTAGTGAAGGCAGTCATCTCTTTTTCAGATCTCTGGTTCTGGCTTCCCTTTCAGCCACCGTCCACTCTTCTGAAGCATTGCTTCTTTGACCTAAGTCTGATACGGCACGTTCAGGCCTTACACGGATCGCTGTACAGACTCCCCATTAGCCCAGCAGGGATCTTCAAGGAGTGTGTGAACAGCCCAGGGAATGCCCGGGATTATCTATTAAGGTGTGGAGAGGAAATTGTGGGAACTCTAATTACATTGACTGTCACCTAAACAATAAGCATTTTAAAAAAATTACTAGTGTTGCCGGGCGCGGTGGCTCAAGCCTGTAATCCCAGCACTTTGGGAGGCCGAGATGGGCGGATCACAAGGTCAGGAGATCGAGACCATCCTGGCTAA
>NW_012122177.1:17198-20617 GCF_000951035.1 Colobus angolensis palliatus | reverse complement strand
CCACCATGCCTGGCTATGTTTTTTATTTTTTTTATTTTAGTAGAGACGGGGTTTTGCTATGTTGGTCAGGCTGCTCTCAAACTCCTGACCTCAGGTGATCCATCCACCTCGACCTTCCAAAGTGCTGGGATTACAGGCATGAGCTCATACCTGGCTGCATTTCCTTTTTAATGGCAATGCATGGAGACCCTCCTCTGAGCTCAGGGCTGCTCAACCCTGCGGCTTCCTCCTGCACAGTGTGGGATTCTCCTCCCTGGGGTGTGAGTCTATCTATGTGGCTAATACACCGGTGCTCACCTCCTCCATGCGGCGTCAGGCATGTGTGTGCAGCCATCCCCCCAGGCCTAGGGCAGGAATCCTCCTGCCCCAATGGGGTAAAGGGGAGGCACCTGAAACACTCCTCCCACAGCAGCCACAGTGAGCCTGATCAACTTCCCAGCACGTGCTCTCCCGAAAGCCCTCCGGTGGCCGTTCCTCTCACCCAGCAGAGACACCTCCCTCGCCCACATCCATAGGGCTGCACACAGCCTGGCCCTGTTACCTCCACTGCAACCCTCTGCACTCACCTTCACTGACACTTGAGCCACAGGTCCTTCCTCCTGGGAAATAGCAGGCCACTCTGCTCTCCAGGCATGTACCCCTGCTGTCCCCCCAACCTGACATGCCCCTTCCACACATAGCCACGTCACCATCCCACTCCCTTCACAGCCATATCCCAACGTTGGCCTTTCCACAGCTTTTGCCATCACTCTGTCGAGCCCCCCGCTGGCACTCCATGTCCCTCATCCTGCCTTTCTCCTGCTTCGTTTTCCTCCATAGAACTCCCTGCTGATGTGCCATGCACTCTACTGATTCATTTTGCTTTTCCTCTGTCTGCCCAACTGGAGGGAATTTTCTGCTCAGTAAAAACGTTTGTGGCTCACAAACGGTGTGGCCGTGTTCTAGCCTCTCTGCCCCACCTGGACTGCGCGTCTCCCCTTGCCCCTCCCGTGGCACAGCCAGCTCGGCTGTGGTTGCAGAAGGCTGTCCTTTGCGTGTTGGCTCAGCCTACCCTGGGGCTGGGCCCAGGAAGCCCCAAGCCCAGAAGTCATTTTCACTGCTAGTGTGGACTTGCTGGATTAGCTCAGCTACCAGAACCCTGCTGGATCATCTCCGAGAGCCAGTCTCAGGGACCCTGAGGCCGACTGTGGAGCAGCTGTCAACATGGTTTTGAAATGCTCAGCCATGTGAAGAGTGCTGGCAGCCCCTGCCTGCTGAGGCAAACGCGGCTATGGTATCTCACTTCTATTACAGTAACATGACTTTGGTTGAGGATGGAATGAAAGAATAAAGACGCAGCCTGGTTGAGGATGGGATGAAAGAATAAAGATACAGCCTGGGCAACATAGTGAACCCCATCTCTATCAAAAGTAAAAAATTTAGCCAGGCATGGTGCACCTGTAGTCCTGGTGACACGGGAGACTGAGGCGGGAGGATGGCTTGAGCTTGGGAGATCAAGGATGTTGTGAGCTGTGATCGCGCCACTGCACTCCAACCTGGGTGATAGAGCAAGACTCTGTCTCAAAAAAAAAAAAAAAGAAAAGAAAAGAAAAGAAAGAATAAAGATTAATTCATCATCTTGGACATAAAAAATATTTTCTTGAGTGTTACTCAGATGTGTTTTTACTTCCTGCCCTTCCAAGAAAAATACTAATGATGGCTCTGCCTCTTTCAGCTTGGAGAAGACAACCCTGCCCGTAAATACGGAACAGTTAGGTCTGAGCAGGCATGAAGAAAATCTCCATTGTGTGGTGTTTTCAGCACAGTTAGTTTGGAATGAGTAAAGGTGTGTGAAGTAATTGCCATGCTTTGTGGCAATCAGACCTACAAAGGGGTACAAAGGGGAAGGTCACAAATCACCCAGTAATACCACTTTCCACAAAGAAACTGGGAGTGGACATTTCTTTTTCTTCTCTTTTTCTGCTTTGTTATAAGTGGGTGTTCACTTTATCTCTGATGGCATGTGATTGTCATGAAGTCAGTCGTGATGATAGCTCTCAACTCCAAACTGCTGAGACCAGGGATGACCTCAGTCATCTCTATCCTGCACACGGTGCCTAGCATTGGCTGGAGTTCAGCGAGTATTTGTTGAATGAGTGAATCAATCCTATTTCGCCTTCTTGCCAGTTCTGGTCTGGGTGGTCGGTACTTTCCTTCCTAAGTATTGCGCAGACCCAGGTTTCTGGCGTCTGGGCTCATTGGCTGATGTGGGAGCAGCCTCTTCCTTTCTGCAGTGGGAATTACTATCCAGAGCCAGGTACAGGCCCCGGAGGAGGGTCCTGTGGGGCCACAGGTCCAAGGCCCTCCAGTTCCCTTTGCTTGGCTGGGGTCTTGCGGAAGAGGAAAGCCAGTGTCCTGAAATGATTCCTTCCTCACTGCCATCAATACTGGAAATACTCCCAAGAGATTTGGAATAAGAAAAATCAAATTCTGTCATTTCTAAATTTTCTAAGATGAACATGTATAGCTTTTATACACAGAAAAACCATAGTAGAACACAAACACACATACAACCTCCCCTGAGTCTTGGGAAAGCTTGTCACTGGGGAGGTTAGTGGAAATTGCACACTCTTCTCTGCTAGCTGGTTAAGTCTTCAAAAACCCTGTCTGAATTTAACCTTAGGAAATGGAACTTTATAGATAGATGGTTCAGGAATGTAAGGATTCACACATCACAAAATATTTCAATGTATTTGATGTCTGATAAACATGTAAATATCATAGTGTTGTGTCTTTGCTTATGAGTTGTATATTTCTAATAGTTGTAATAGTTATCACGATTTTTTCAAAAGATCTTTAATGTAACAGTGATTATTTTGGGTTACTGTGTAAGAAAGCTATTTAGCCACTAGAGGGCGATGTGACACAGCACAAAGTAGGTCTCGGTTCAGCTGAAACCTTTACTTGCCAAAATGGGAACATCACCAGCCTAGCCAACATGGTGAAACCCAGTCTCTACCAAAAAAAAATAAAAATACAAAAATACAAAAATTAGCCGGGCGCGGTGGCGGTCGCCTGTAATCCCAGCTACTCAGGAGGCTGAGGCAGGACAATCGCTTGAACCGGGGAGGCAGAGGTTGCAGTGAGCCGAGATCGTGCCACTGCACTCCAGCCTGGGCGACAGAGTGAGACTCTGTCTCGAAACAAAAAACAAAAACAGAAACAAAACACAACAAAATGAGAAATCAAAATGGAGTTTTAAGGAAGCGGGCACTTTTATATATGTCCATGTTAAAGTTCTAGAGCTGTTGATAAATATAAAAACAATAATTCTAAGTTATTTCAGTAGTATTTATTATTTTATTAATGCTTAATATTTTCCAATTCACCTTTCATGTATATGCATTCTATATAAAATTTGTATAAAATGGAGAATGACA
>NW_012122177.1:14628-15059 GCF_000951035.1 Colobus angolensis palliatus | reverse complement strand
TGTGGCCCAGGCTGGAGTGCAGTGGTGCAATCTCGGCTCACTGCAAGCTCCACCTCCCAGGTTCATGCCATTCTCCCGCCTCAGCCTCCCAAGTAGCTGGGACTACAGGCACCTGCCACCACACCTGTCTAATTTTTTGTATATTTAGTAGAGACAGCATTTCGCCATGTTATCTAGGGTGGTCTCGATCTCCTGACCTCATGATCAGTCTGCCTCGGCCTCCCAAAGTGCTAGGATTAAAGGCATGAGCCACCGTGCCCGGCCTTTTATAACCCTTTACCATTTAGTTGTTGTTGTTGTTACAGAGCAGAACCATGTTTTAAGAAAACTCTGTTGTGCTTTTATTCCAATGTTCAACTTATGGAAAAACTGACTAATACCCCTTTAACTTTAGCCAATATGTTTACACACAGAATCTCTTTTACAATTAA
>NW_012122177.1:7515-9513 GCF_000951035.1 Colobus angolensis palliatus | reverse complement strand
AGCTCTTTTATGTAAACATCACACACACAACATATATAAATACATAGACAAACAGGATCCAGTAGTTGTAAGGTTTTTCATTTGCCAGTTCTTAAATTTCCTAATGGGATTACTGGATTCAGGCTGGAGCCCTGTGAAAAACAGGGCTGGGAAAGCATGCAATTGCTAGGGCCTAATAAGCTGGCACAGCTGGAAGGCAAAAACAGATCCCCCAAATTAAGGGTACCACTTTATACGGGATCCAGGATTCCCCCCAAAAGAGGGAAATACTACAGAAGAAGCTAGTGTAGTACTTCTACCCTGCATTCTACTGTAAGACAATCCAAAACCAATCAGCCCATTTTGTAGTCAGCCCATTCCCCATGGAATTCTCATCTCTCAGTCAGTGTAGGGATGTTTCCATACCTTCTAGGTGGACAAGAGCACACTTTTCTGACCCAAGCATTCAAGGAGCCAAGTATCCCTCCTAATTGCCGTTAGTAGTCCCTTATAGTGTATTCCTATCTGGCTATTACAAACCATGGCTAAAAGCTCTCCCATAATGTGAAGCAATTTTTGATATACCCAAAAGTTAAAAAAAAAAAGTCAGTTAACATGATGTAAAATTGAACTGAGACTTAGATTTCAAGGTAGATCTATCAACTTTCAGTTCCTGGGGTTCCAGGAGGAAAATGGAGGCTTTTCCAGGAATGGGCTCTGTGGTGCCTCCTCTGTTTTTCCCTATGAATCCCAGGCTGTTAGAATTTATCTAGGTTCTCTCATGTGGGCTTCAAGAGTGGCAAGAAGAAAAAAATGGAGAAAAACAATTCAGAAGAAAAAAACTTTTTCCAGAAAGACATGAATCAAGAGGAAAATATAAAGGCTTTTTACATAGATATTGTTTGGATACTTTATTTATTTATTTATTTTTGTGATCCGGTCTACGTTTTCCAGGCTTGTCTCAAACTCCTGAACTCAAGCAATCCTCCTGCTTTGGCCTCCTGAAGTATTGGGATTATAGGCATGAAAACAGATATCCCGGGTTACGGCACCCAACCCTGGATATCTATTTTTAATTAAGCAGCTTTTAACCGTAGAACTCTTTTGTTTAAAAAAAAAATTTTTTTTAATCTTTTATTACCAGACTCTAGTGAGGACAGCCAACACTTCTGGCTTTTGAATTCTATACCAGGTAACCTCTCACATGAAATTAATAAGTTTTAACTAAGGTTATAACTTAACCATGAACTCACAAAGTGTTTCAAAGAGATGGTAAGCAGTTTTTTTTTGTTTTGTTTTGTTTTGTTTTTGTTTTTTAACAAGATTTAGAATTTCCCCAGGGTAGTTCAGAGAAAGGAAAATTCAAGACAGGAAATCAGATGCTATCCATGGGTGGGGGCGGAACCCTCAAAAAATGGCAAAGTTACACAAATAACAAACCAGAAAGGAATCATTTCCAAAGCCAAGAACGGAACCAAGGGCAGCCACTGTCAAAAGATAAAAGCCTTGGTTACCGCATTACAGCATTCGGCAGGTTCTTTTGCTCTTCCCAGAAGTAGCCTAGAGTAGCCCATTTCGAGCTTGCAAAGACTTTAAACTGCTCAAGGTCATTTTTAGGGCTATGACATGAATCCCCAAATTCCTGTCTGCTGGACGGCAGAGACCAAGAGAAAGTATCCCCACATGGTCACAAGGTTAAGCGCTCAAGGACATAAAGCAAAAAGAGAGAAACATCATACAGCACTGGTCTCAGGGACCCCCAGCAAAGTTGGTAACTTACCAGCTGCTAGGCTGGCTTAAAAAGCAGGCTTACAGGGGGTCCTAAGCCCACCTTCTCTCCTGTGATGCCTCTCTCTCCATTAAAGAACAAAACAGAAAGACAAATTCTTAGCACAAAGTGCTCCCGATTTGCGACAGCCTAAGACTAGTCTCACAAATCCTTTTTTCTATTCATCAGACCTTTGCAGAGGAGACAAAGAGTGATGTTTACCATTTGCATTCACCACCCCGCCCCCCCAC
>NW_012122177.1:4519-5945 GCF_000951035.1 Colobus angolensis palliatus | reverse complement strand
ATGTTCTCACTTATAAGTGAGAGCTGACCAAAGAGAACACATGCACACAGGTAGGGCAGCAACACACTCTGGGGCCACTCAGAAGCAGGAGAGAGCATCAGAAAAAATAGATAATGCATGCCAGGCTTAATACCTGGATGATGGGTGGACAGGTGCAGCAAACCACCACGGTACACACTTACCTGTGTAACAAATCTGCACATCCTGCACATGTACCCCGAAAGTTAAAATAAAATAATAAAAAAAAAAATACACAAAAGATCCAAATAGACATTTCTCAAAAGAAGATATATGAATGGCAAACAGGTATACAAAAAGGTGCTTAACATCACTGACATCAGAGAAAGGCAATCAAAACTACAATGAGATATTATCTCACCCCAGTTAAAATGGCTTTTATCCAAAAGACAGGCAATAACAAATGCTGGCGAGGATGTGATGGGAACCCTCACACACTGTTGGTGGAAATGTGAGCCAGTACAACTTCTATGGAGAACCGTTTGGAGGTTCCTCAAAAACTAAAACTAGAGCTACCATAGGATCCAGCAACCCCAACGCTGGGTACATACCCAGAAGAAAGCAAATCAGTAGATTGAAGGGATACCTGCACTTCCATGTTCCTTCTAGCACTGTTCACAATAGCCAAGATTGGAAAGCAACCTAGTTAGTGTCCATCAACAAACGAATGGATAAAGAAAAGGTAGTGCACACACGCGGTGGAGCACTCTTCCGCCATAAAAGACAGTGAGAGCCTATCATTTGCAATAGCATGGATGGAACTGGAGGTCATTAAGTGAAATTAGGTAAAGAAAAACAAACAACCATGACATGTTCTCTCTTATTTGTGGGAGCTAAAAATTAAATAGTCAAACTCATGGAGATACAGAGTAGAAGGATGGTTACTGGAGGCTGGGAAGGCGCAGGAGGAGAGAGGTGGGGATGCTTAATGGATAAAAAAGGTCATTAGAAAGAATGAATAAAACCAAGTATTTGTAGTATTTGACAGCAACAGAATGCCTATAGTCAATAATAATTTAATTGTACATTAAAAAAATAAAGAGTATAATTGGATGGTTTGTAACACAAAGGAAAAAGGTTGGATGTGATGGACACCCCATTTACCATGCTGTGATTATCATGCACTGCAGGCCGGTATGGATCTCACATACCCCATTAACATATACACCTACTGTGTGCCCACACAAATCAATATTAAACTTTTAAAAGATTATGAAAATTGTCATCAAAATTCACAATGATCAATAAATATAAAAAATGTACATTCTATGTCTGAGTTGATGCAGGGCAAGAATATATTAAGAGAGAAAGAACTGCAAACAAACAACATCCTGAGAGCAAGAAACCAGAGGAACAACAGAAACTCCAGGGAGAAGCCTAGATCTGAAAGAAGCAGAAAACTGAAGGA
>NW_012122177.1:0-290 GCF_000951035.1 Colobus angolensis palliatus | reverse complement strand
AAGGCCTGCCGGGATATGGGGGGAGGTGAGGGAGGCTCCAGGTCCATGTGGACAGCTGTTTACCTCGGCCATGGCTGACTCCTCTTTGAGACCACACGTTTGCTCTCCCAACAAGATGGTTGTGACACCTATGAAGGGGTGGACGTGGAAGCACTTTTTGCAAATGACAAAGTGCTGCACAGTGGGCACCTTCCTGTCATCATAGGGTCCATGTGGCTTTGGCCACAGATGTGTGGGTTTCAGAGTCTAGTTCCCTGTGGTGTCCCCTAAAGAGACATCCACTCAGCCTC
>NW_012122176.1:0-2502 GCF_000951035.1 Colobus angolensis palliatus | reverse complement strand
ATTGCTTGAGCCCAGGAGACAGAGGTTGCAGTGAGCCAAGATCACGTCACTGCACTGCAGCCTGAGTGACAGAGCATGACTGTCTCAAAAAAAAAAAAAAAATTCATACAAAATGCCTTTAAAATAAAAATGTATACACAAAAATATATATAAACAGTCTTCACACAAAAGGGTAACAAACATGCAAAGGAAACTGTGGATGGACTCAGCTTAGGCAGAAAGGGAGAACAGAATCATCCAGTCAAAAACTGTGGCAAATTTGACAAACACTACATAGAAACTTGGCTATAAAATACTGTTGAAATACATTAGGAATTGCAGGTGTAAGTCTAAGTACTTTAAATCAAATTAAAAAATATAAACTACTTGGAAATCAGCACATTCTAGGTCTCTATATAAGATTCTTTGAGGCATTATCTAATTCTGTACATTTTTATCCAGTTTGAAATTTTGTTTCTATGTCTTTTGGCAATAAAATTTTAAGCAGTAGTTAATGAAGATTATGTCCAAACAAAAGTTCAAACAAAGTTCCACATAATATGTTAATCACTGATGCACTAGGTCATAGGCTTTATTAATTTAAAAACATTTTTTTGAGACAGAGTCTCACTCCCTCAGTCAGACTGAATTGCAATGGCATGACCTCAGCTCAGTGCAACGTCCACCTCCCGGGTTCAAGCGATTCTTGTGCCTCAGCCTCCTTAGTAGCTGGGATTACAGGTATGTACCACCATGCCTAGCTAATTTTTTTGTATTTTTAGTAGTGATGGAATTTCACCATGTTGGCCAGGCTGGTCTCAAACTCCTGGCCTCATGTGATCTACCTGCCTTGGCCTCTCAAAGTGCTGAAATTACAGGCATGAGCCACCTTGCCCAGCTGACCATAGGTTTTTGTTTGTTTTTTGTTTGTTTGTTTGTTTGTTTTGAGACAGAATCTCTCTCTTGCCCAGGCTGGAGTGCAGTGGTGCAATCTTGGCTCACTGCAACCTCCACTTTCCGGGTTCAAGTGATTCTCGTGCCTCAGCCTCCTGAGTAGCTGGGACTACAGGTGCGCACTACAATGCCCAGTTAATTTTTGTATTTTCAGTAGATGTGGGGTTTCACCGTGTTGGTCAGGCTGGTCTCCAGCTCCTGACCTCAGGTGATCCTCCCGCCTTGGCCTCCCAAAGTGCTGGGATTATAGGCATGAGCCACTGCACCTGGCCTGATCATAGGCTTTTTAATGGTGGGAATCAAATTCATCTTTGTGGCTTTAGCTTTAACAATCTGACTATGCAAAGATACACATAATAGGGACTTGGTATGTGTTTGCTAAATAAATCAGTTTAGTGCTGGGAAAAGAATTATAGCCAACCTAATTTTATTGCAGATCCAGATATTGCAGGGCTCCTTTGCAATAAAAACCCAATCATACAATGCTAGAGCTATCTAGGGTAACATACTTACATGGAAATGTTTCATTTTGGGACATCAGCTGTTTTCTCGTAGGAGCCTGATGATCTTATTCTTTCCAAAGAAACTATAGAAATGTGGGCAGGCCACGGTGGCTCACACCTGTAATCCCAGCACTTTGGGAGGCCAAGACGGGCAGATCACAAGGTCAGGAGTTCCAGACCAGCCTGGCCAACATGGTGAAACCTAGTCTCTACTACAAATACAAAAAATAGCTGGGCATGGTGGTGGGTGCCTGTAATCCCAGCGATTTGGGAAGCTGAGGCAGGAGAATCATTTGCACCCATGAGGCAGAGGTTGCAGTGAGCCAGGATCGCACCATTGCACTCCAACCTGGGCAACAAGGCAAGACTCCATCTCAAAAAAAAAAAAAAAAAAAAAAAAGGAAAGAAAATCAATACATAGAAGTGATTTATTTTTACAGCTCTAATTCACTGTATGAGTATTATGGCCAAGTGATTGCTTTCTACAGCTCTAATTTACTGTATGAGTACTATGGCCCAGGCTATAACAAGATGCTTTATACATATATTGCTCACATTATAAGATCCTTGCAAGGTGGGGCGCAGTGGCTCATGCCTGTAATCCCAGCACTTTGGAAGGTCGAGGCAGGCAGATCACCAGAGGTCAGGAGTTTGAGACCAACCTAGTCATCATGGTGAAATCCCATCTCTAATAATAATACAAAAATTAGAAAGGCATGGTGGCAGGCACCTGTAATCCCAACTACTCAGGAATTTGAGGCAGGAGAATCGATTGAACCCGGGAGGCAGAGTTTGCAGTGAGCCAACATCCCTCCATTGCACTCCAGGCTGGGTGACAAGAGCAAAACTGTCTCAAAATATATATATAAATATATAAGATCCTTGCAAAACATCCCCATTTTACTACAGCTAAGCACTTGGAGATTCAGAGAGTTAAATATATTTCAGGTCATACAGCTAAAAACTGGCAGAGGTGAGATTTTTCTGGCAGATTACAAAACCCATGTTCTTTCCACCATATGCCACACCACCTTCGTGTCGCTGCACCATCCTTTTTTTTTTTTTT
>NW_012122175.1:0-1167 GCF_000951035.1 Colobus angolensis palliatus | reverse complement strand
GATTACAGGCTTGAGCCACCGCGCCCGGCCTATTATTGATAATCTTCTAATATGAATAACTACAACCACTTACTAAGACTTTGCTCTATGTTAAGAAATGGACTAAATGCTCTGCATACATTTTCTTATTTAATCCTAGCAATATTCCTATGAAGTGTAGTATCTATCATTATCATCACCATTTTATAGGTGAGTAAACTAAGGCACAGAAAAGTTAACCATCTTTCCAAGTTCACATAGTGAATATGTGAAACAGCTGGGATTGAACCCCAGGCAGTCTGGTTTTCAAGGCTGATCTCAGATTATTTGTACTATTTCTTTGGGGTCAGCTCACGTCACTGGTTGATTTTATTTCTCAGTTACATCATGACAAATTTTTATTCTGGAAACCCTGATAATCTTATTATTCTTATTATTAAATCACCTACATTCAATTAAGTCTATCCTGGTGTATTTTTTTTCTCTTAAAAATTCACAAGGATATTTAAGAAATTAGCCACTCATTGCTGATGGCAGCAATTTATAGACCACCTCTCCCAAGCTCAGTACTATTCCATTTGCCTGGTGCCCTTTGATGCCATAGCCCAAATTGTTTCCATCTGCCTGATGGAGACCAGGCTTCTCTATGTCCCCGAATAAGTACAATTGTATGAGGCACCTGATCCGGCAACTTACTAATGTCCAGAGGCAAAGCTGTACTCTTTGTTAACTAACTTATTGACTCTGAAATCAGAAGTGCAAATATGTTTTCTGGCAGCATTTGGAAAGTGGGATTACACATTTCATTTTTGATTGTAGACAGAAGTCCTTGCAGATATTGATTATTCTTTTTTATTGTAACATGACCACCTATTTCAACCACCTATTGCAACATAATAAAAATTAGTAATTTTTATTATGTTGCCCAAGCACAGTGGCTCATGCCTGTAATCCCAGCACTTTGGGAGGCTGAGGTGGGCAGATCACTCAAGGTTAGGAGTTTGAGAGCAGCCTGGCCAACATGGTGAAACCCTGTCTCTACTAAAAATACAAAGTCAGGCGTCGTGGCACATGCCTGTAATCCCAGCTGCTTGGGAGGCTGAGGCAGGAGAATTGCTTGAACCTGGGAGGTGGAGTTTGCAGTGAGCTGAGACTGTGCCACTGCACTCCAGCCTGGGCGACAGAGCG
>NW_012122174.1:0-1124 GCF_000951035.1 Colobus angolensis palliatus | reverse complement strand
GATTCTCCTGCCTCAGCCTCCCAAGTAGCTGGGACTACAGGCACCCGCCACCACGCCCAGCTAAATTTTGTATTTTTAGTAGAGGTGGGGTTTTACTATCTTGCCCAGGTTGGTTTCAAACTCCCGATCTCAGGTGATCCACCCACCTTGGCCTCCCAAAGTGCTGGGATCACAGGCGTGAGACACTGCACCTGGCCAAGATTATATTTACACTTACCTACAGACACACAAATTTTTGAAAAAGCCATATTGTTTGCTATAGAAGTCAAAGCATAGGGTCTGAAAACATTAATTTCCAATTTAATAATTCCTGAAAACTCGTAGTACTGCTAGTATTATTTTATCAAACTGTAGACAACACCTTACATAGAAGACAATAGTGAGTTTGTAGGATTTTCAAAGTAATTTGATCCAAAATAGTAAGCCAATGAGAGAGAATACATTGCTGACATTCAGCAGCTAGGTATTTTAAGACAGGGACTGCCTCAAAACCTACTAGATGCTGCCTTCAGATGGATGAAAGCAGAAGACCACTTATAGATTTACATAAAACATGCATATTAGAGGAACAAGAAGGAACCATATAGCACTTTTGAATCACTGCTCTTTATGATATACCCAGAGGACAGTTATGTGTTGAAGTTAATCTCTACTTTTTCTTTGCTCATCCACTTCCAGGTCAAATTCCGACACAAGGTGTGGCATAATATATTCTCCTCTTGCAACGAAATTTTACTTTTTGGTAATAGTTGTGTGGAATAAGTAAATTCATTGAGATACAGAAATCTTCATAGTGCCGGAGAAATGTGGTAAGCTAATTTCTTGAATGGCAGGCATTTTTCTTCTTTTTTTGGTCTTCTCCATATGAACATTTTGTTTTGTTTCTTTTCTTTTTTTTTTTTTTTGAGATGGAGTTTTGCTCTTGTTGCCCAGGCTGGAGTGCAGTAGCGTGATCTCAGCTCACTGCAGCCTCTGCCTCCCAGATTCAAGGGATTCTCCTGTCTCAGCCTCCCGAGTAGCTGGGATTACAGGCACCCGCCACCACACCCGGATAATTTTTATATTTTTAGTAGAGATGGGTTTCACCATGTTGGTCAGGCTGGTCTCAAACTCCTGACCTCAGA
>NW_012122173.1:0-1503 GCF_000951035.1 Colobus angolensis palliatus | reverse complement strand
CCTGTAGTCCCAGCTACCCGGGAGGCTGAGGCAGGAGAATGGCGTGAACCCGGGAGGTGGAGCTTGCAGTGAGCTGAGATCCGGCCATAGCACTCCAGCCGGGGTGACAGAGCGAGACTCCGTCTCAAAAAAAAAAAAAAAAATAGTATTTAAGTTTTGAACCACCTGACAGTTATAGTGACTATACAGCCAGTTGTGTTTAGGGCCAAGTGTACCTCACTCAGTTTTCCCATCTGTTAAATGGGATAGTAGTGATAATTCAATATCTCACCTTGTAAAGTAATTTGGGGATCAAGTGAAAAGTACATGAAAAGCTTTGCACAAGGCATGGTACAGGGCTCAATAAATGTTACTGACTCTTAGTAAATAAATGGAGAACTGAATGTTTTACTTCTGTAAGCCCATTATCGTGGAAGTTTTTCCATATCCACTGTGAAAATTAGCTAGTGTACACTATTTGTGTATAAGTAATCTTTTCCTTTGGGGTACATGTCTTTCCTTATTTTTCCACTCAATCTCTTTGCCATTTTAGTGATATTCAACATGATTCCCCTTCTCATTCTACTCTATCACTTAAAGCTCAGTAATTATTTGTTGAATGTATATTCTAAATGACTTCTGCTTTTTCTCAATTTTGGATTTTCTGTGATACTTTTTCTTTTCTTTCTTTCTTTTTTTCTTTTTTAAGAGATAGGGTCTCACTCTTGCTCAGGCTGGAGTGCAGTGGGATAATCATAGCTCACTGCAGCCTTGAACTCCTAGGCTCAAGCAATTCTGCCACCTCAGCCTCCCAAATATGTGGGATTACAGGCATGCACTACTGTGCCCAGCTAATTTATTTTATTTTTGTAGAGATGAGGTCTCACTATTTTGTCCAGGATGTTGTCAAACTCCTGGACTCACGTGATCCTCCCTCATCGGCCTCCCAAAGTGCTGGGATTATAGGCGTGATCTACCACACCTGTCTGGATTTTCTATCCATATTTTCCTTTTTTTCTTTTCTCTTCGTGTGAATCATATAAAATTGTTGTTCTTCAGTAGTTGAAAAATGTTTGCATATTGGTTTAATGGTTCACTGCAAGAATAAATTTCTGATAACCTTATCTGTCCTTACTCCTTCCCTTTAAACATTACTACAGATTTTTTTTTTCTGAGACAGTAGTCCCCCTCTGTCACCCAGGCTGGAGTGCACTGGCGTGATCTCAGCTCCCTGCAACTTCTGCATCCTGGACTAAAGAGATTCTTGTTCTTCGGCCTCCTGAGTAGCTGGGATTACAGATGTGCACCACCACGCCCAGCTAATTTTTGTATTTTTAATAGAGATAGGGTTTCGCCATGTTGGCCCAGTTGGTCTCGAACTCATGGCCTCATGTGATCCACCTTCCTTGGTCTCCCAAAGTGCCGAGATGACAAGCATGAGCCATCCTGCCTGCAGCTACTTTTAAATTCAGTTTTTGATCATTTTCTTTTTTCTTTTCTTTCTTTTTTTTTTTTTTTTTTTTT
>NW_012122172.1:0-1092 GCF_000951035.1 Colobus angolensis palliatus | reverse complement strand
AAATAAAAATTCGTCTACTCACTGTCTCAATTCATATGTCCTCTCCTTCGAGAGGGCTTTAAAAAAAACTAAAAATTTTACCTCAAAATATACTTCTTTGGCATATTTTTGAGATGGCTGCTCAGAGGGCCCACAGACAGGAACAGCCCTGCCAAGTTGCCTTTTGTGGAGGAGACGTACATCTGCAGGGAAAATCTGCAGCAATGAAATAAACAGCCAGGCTTTCTCTGAGGCCCTCCGCCTATCCAAACCTAGGAGAGATTAACTGAGTGTCCGACACCTTTAAAAATCTGACAGAGAAACACTTAACCACAGACTACCTTCTGTTCTCTCTGAGGACTGCTACCTGTGAGATTTAACCCGCCTATTCCCTCACCTTCCCTCTCCCCTCCCTCCCATAACCTGTCTTGCCATTCTCTGAGTCCCTACTCCTCAGTAACATCAAAATGGTATAAAAGCATTAACTCGGCCAGGCATGGTAGCTCACGCCTGTAATCCTAGCACTTTGGGAGGATGACGTAGGCAGATCACTTGAGCCCAGAACCAGCCTGACCAACATGAAGAAACCCCATCTCTACTAAAAATGCAAAATTAGCTGGGCGTGGTGGTGCATTCCTGTAATTCCAGCTACTGGGGAGGCTGAGGCAGGACAACTGCTTGAACCCAGGAGGGGGAGGTTACAGTGAGTGGAGATTGCGCCACTGCACTCCAGCCTGGGCAATGAGAGTGAAACTCCATCTCACCAAAAAAAAAAAAAAAAGGATGAGCTCACACCACTGGGGATGACAGGTGGAAGAAAGGCCAGCTGTCATGAACTTACTGGTTTTGGTAAATTCATTGCCTGCCCTACCTTTGGACTTGGTATTGTTTGAGAAAACACATTATTTTGCCATCTTAGTCACTTTGATTTTATTTTTAAAATTGTATTTGCTTATTGATTTGATTGGCTTGGCACTTAGGCAGTGACTTTGCAGATGCTGTCTATGTGCTGGGGCTCAGAACATGATGCCCTAAAATATGGTGACTTGGCAATTGAGAAAACCAAAGGAGCAAGAACGTCACTCAGTGTGAGATCTGGCCACAACGGGATGC
>NW_012122171.1:0-1975 GCF_000951035.1 Colobus angolensis palliatus | reverse complement strand
AGAAAAAGAGTGAATCCTCCCTAACTCATTTTGTGAGGCCAGCATCATCCTGATACCAAAGCCTGGCAGAGACACAACAGCAAAAAAAAAAAAAAAAAATAAATAAAAGAGAATTTTAGACCTATATCCCTGATGGACATCGATGTGAAAATCCTCAATAAAATACTGGCAAATCGAATCCAGCAGCACATTAAAAAGCTTATCCACCATGATCAAGTCGGCTTCATCCCTGGGATGCAAGGCTGGTTCAACATACACAAATCAATAAATGTAATCCATTACATAAACAGAACCAACGACAAAAACCACATGATTATCTCAATAGATGCAGAAAAGGCCTTAGACAAAATTCAGCCTTTCATGTTAAAAACTCTCAATAAACTAAGTATTGATGGAATGTATCTTAAAATAAGGAGCTATTTATGACAAACCTATAGCCAATATCATACTGAATGGGCAAAAACTGGAAGCATTCCCTTTGAAAGCCGGCCCAAGACAAGGATGCCCTCTCTCACCACTCCTATTCAACCTAGTATTGGAAGTTCTGGCTAGGGCAATCAGGCAAGAGAAAGAAATGAAGGGTATTCTATTAGGAAAAGAGGAAGTCAAATTGTCTCTGTTTGCAGATGACATGATTGCATATTTAGAAAACCCCATCGTCTCAGCCCAAAATCTCCTTAAGCTAATAAGCAACTTCAGCAAAGTCTCAGGATACAAAATCAATGTACAAAAATCACAAGCATTCCTATACACCACAAACAGACAGAGAACCAAATCATGAACTCCCATTCACAATTACTACAAAGAGAATAAAATACCTAGGAATCTAACTTACAAGGGATGTGAAGGACCTCTTCAAGGAGAACTACAAACCACTGGAAATAAAAGAGGACACAAA
Source organism: Colobus angolensis palliatus (assembly GCF_000951035.1). Lineage (NCBI taxonomy): Eukaryota > Metazoa > Chordata > Mammalia > Primates > Cercopithecidae > Colobus > Colobus angolensis. The sequence goes on along the minus strand of NW_012122171.1, from coordinate 1,077 downwards.
CAAATGGAAAAACATTCCGTGCTGATGGATAGGAAGAATCAATATTGTGAAAATGGCCATACTGCCCAAGGTAATTTATAGATTCAATGCTATCCCCATCAAGCCACCACTGACTTTCTTCATAGAATTGGAGAAAACTACCTTAAATTTCATATGGAACCAACAAGGAGCCTACATAGCCAAGACAATCCTAACTAAGCAAAGAGAACAAAGCTGGAGGCATCATGTTACCTGACTTCAAACTTTACTACAAGGCTACAGTAACCAAAACAGCATGGTACTGGTACAAAAACAGAGATATAGATCAATGGAACAGAACAGAGGCCTCAGAAATAACACCACACATCTCCAACCATCTGATTTTTGACGAACCAGACAAAAACAAGCAATGGGGAAAGGATTCTCTATTTAATAAATGGTGCTGGGAAAACGGGCTAGCCATATGTAGAAAGCTGAAATTGGATCCCTTCCTTACACCTTATATAAAAATTAACTCAAGATAGATTAAAGACTTAAATGTAAGACCTAAAACCACAAAAACCCTAGAAGAAAACCTAGGGAATACCACTCAGGACACAGACATGGGCAAAGACTTCATGACTAAAACACCAAAAGCGATGGCAACAAAAGCCAAAATAGACAAATGGGATCTAATTAAACTAAAGTGCTTCTGCACAGCAAAAGAAACTATCATCAGAGTGAACAGGCAACCTATACAATGGGAGAACATTTTTGCAATCTATCCATCTGACAAAGGGCTAATATCCAGAATCTACAAAGAACTTAAATTTACAAGAAAAAAACCCCATCAAAAAGTGCACAAAGGACATGAACAGATACTTCTCAAAAGAAGACATTTATGCAGCCAACAGACATGAAAAAATGCTCATCATCACTGGTTATCAGAGAAATGCAAATCAAAACCACAATGAGATACCATCTCATGCCAGTTAGAATGGTGATCATTAAAAAGTCAGGAAACAACAGATGCTGGAAAGGATGTGGAGAAATAGGAATGCTTTTACACTGTTGGTGGGAGTGTAAATTAGTTCAACCATTGTGGAAGACAGTGTGGCG
>NW_012122170.1:0-2615 GCF_000951035.1 Colobus angolensis palliatus | reverse complement strand
CTTTTTTTTTTTTTTTTTAGACAGGGTCTCACTCTGTCACCCAGACTGGAGTGCAGGTGTACAATTATAGTTCACTGCAGCCTAGACCTACGGGGCTCAAGCAGTCTGTCAACCTCAGCTTCCTGAGTAGCTAGAGCCACAGGCACGAGCCACTACACCCGGCTAATTTTTTATTTTTGTAGCGATGTTGCCCAGGATGGTCTTGAACTCCTGGATTCAAGCAGTCCTCCTGCTTTGGCCTCCCTAAATGTTGGGATTATAGGTGTGAGCCACCATGACCAGCCTGGAATGAACCTTTGAAATCTTTCTAGCAAAGCTCTTTGTTGAATGTGGGGAAACTGCAAAATGTGATTAATTGTCCATAGACATTAACAACAATATGTATAATGAAAGCTGTGTCAATGGAACTATTCTCTAGCTGTGAGAACAGGACCAAATGCCTTTGCTATTCAATGCATATGTTTTTTGTTGTTTTTTTTTTTTGAGATGGCGTCTCACTCTGTCACCCAGGTTGGAGTACAGTGGTTCAATCTCCACTCACTGCAACCTCTGCCTCCTGGGTTCAAGCGATTTTCCTGCCTCAGCCTCCCAAGTAGTTGGGACTACAGGCACGCACTGGTCAGGGCTATTTTTGTATTTTTAGGAGAGACAGGGTTTTGCCATGTTGGCCAAGCTGGTCTCAAACTCCCGACCTCAGATGATCCACTGGCCCCGCCTCCCAAACTGCTGGGACTACAGGCGTGACTCCTGCAGCCGGCTCAATGCATTTGATTTTAATTCTCTTGTATCAGGTGTAGGGGAGGGGGGAATGGCTTCCTCCCACCCTTCTAGGTTCTTTGGCTGGGCTACAAACTAAACTGACATAAGACAGACTAACAGGAGAAAAACTATTTGAATTAACATGCACACACACGGGAGTCCCACAAAACATGAGTCTCCAAGAAGGGTCAGATGATTGAAGCTTATATAGCATCCTGAGCTGCAGAAAGGAATAGGGCTTAGGGTTTCTCAAGGGGGCTTTGACACAAGTTATGGGAGGGTGATGGGAAGAAATGTATGGTGAATAAATGTTGTCTTGTTACACAGATAAACAGCCTCTGTAGCCAAGCTCAATGGCATGTGCCTGTAGTCCCAGCTACTCGGGTGGCCGAAGCGGGAGGACTGCTTGAGCCCAGAAGTTTGAGACAGTAGTGCATGATGATTGTGCATGTGAGTAGCCGCTGCACTCCAGCTTGGGCAATGTAGCGCAATTTCATCTCTAAAAAAATTCTCTCAGGCAATAGAAGCTGTCTGGAGCAGCCCACTTCCTGATACAGATAGTTTGACTAATGTAGATTTCCTTCATAGATGTAAATTTATTTTACAAAAGGACAGCTTTTCAGAGCTACTCCTGTGTCTGCAGTTTCTCAGAATAACCAGCTCAAAATATACCCAAGAAGTATATTTTGGGTTGGCATATTCTGGTCTCCTACAGTTATATTTTGGGGTGGTGTGTCCTGAGCCCCACCACAGGATTAAATTCAATAATAAAAGAAATTAGGACAGTTCACATTTTGGGGGTTCTGCCCAGTTCTGCCCCTTACTAGCTGTGTGACTTTGAGCAGAGGACTTAACCTTCCTGATCTGTTGCTTCAGTCATGAAACCTCCTTGCCTGAATTACAAATGATCCCTGGTGGTCAGGCGCGGTGGCTCATGCCTGTAATCCCAGCATTTTGGGAGGCCACAGTGGGCAGATCACCTGAGGTCAGGTGTTCGAGACCAGCCTGGCCAACATGATGAAACCCCGTCTCTACTAAAAATACAAAAATTAGCTGGGCATGGTGGTGAGCGCCTGTAATCCCAGCTACTCGGGAGGCTGAGGCAGAAGAATCGCTTGAACAGGGGAGGCACAGGTTACAGTGAGCTGAGATCACACCACGGCACTCCAGCCTGGGCTACAGAGTGAGACTTCATCTCAACAACAACAACAACAACAAAGGCACTTGAAAAACTTCAAGACTTTCTGAAGCCTGAGCCCGTATTGGAGGTGGAAGAAGTGCCCCAGGTGTTGCTGGAACGTCAGCTGCATTAGAACCACTTGGAATGCTTGTGAAACCCCAGAGTGCTGGGTCCCAGCCCCGGGGCTGCCGACTCCAAAGGTTTTGCTTTTCTAAGTAGTTCCCAGGTGCTGTTGATGCTGCTGGTCCAAGGACTGTGCTTTGAGGACACTGCTGTCAGTGCTGCAAGCTTGCAACCTGCAGACAGGAACCTGCTGTGATGAGCACAGGGTTTTGTAAAAGTTTGAATGTGAATATGCCTAAAGACGGGTCACATGTCCTCTTTGCCCCAGTCCCCACTGCTCCCTATTGTACAGTTGGGGCACCTCACTCATTTGTTTCTTGCCTGGCCTTGATGGTGTTTGAGTTTTTGAGTTTGCTGCCCTGGCAAACTCACAGAATGCTGGAGCTGGGGCTGAAGCTGAAATGAAACCTTTTTTTTTTTTTTTTTGAGACGGAGTCTCGCTCTGTCTCCCAGGCTGGAGTGCAGTGGTGCGATCTCGGCTCACTGCGAGCTCCGCCTTCCAGGTTCACGCCATTCTCCTGCTTCAGCCTCCCAAGTAGCTGGGACTACAGGC
>NW_012122169.1:0-1514 GCF_000951035.1 Colobus angolensis palliatus | reverse complement strand
AGTGGCTCACGCCTGTAATCCCAGCACTTTGGGAGGCTGAGGCAGGCGGATCACCTGAGGCCAGGAGTTCGAGACCAGCCTGGCCAACATGGTGAAACCTTGTCTCTACTAAAAATATAAAAATTAGCCAGGCATGATGGTGTGCACCTGTAATCCCAGCTACTGGGGAGACTGAGGCAGGAGAATTACTTGAACCTAGGAGGCAGAGGTTGCAGTGAGCTGAGATCGTGCCACTGAACTCCAGCCTGAGTGACAGAGTGAGACTCCATCTCAAGAAAAAAAAAAGAATAAATAAGGGGCCAGGCATGGTGGCTCATGCCTGTAATACCAGCACTTTAGGAGGTCAAGGCAGGAGGATCACTTGAGACCAGCCTGGACAACACAGACTGTCTCTATAAAACCTTATCTCTACAAAAAAAAATTTTTTTAATAAATCCAGGAGTGATGGGATATGCCTTTAGTCCCAGCTACTCAGGAGGCTAAGGTGGGAGGATCACTTGAGCCCAGAAGGTCAAGGCTGCAGTGAGCCATTATGCAGTGAGCCATTATTGTGCCATTGTCCTCCAGCCTGGGGAATAGAGCAAGACCTAGTCTCAAAGAATTAATTAACAAGCTGGGCACGGTGGCTCACGCCTGTAATCCCAGCACTTTGGGAGGCTGAGGCGGATGAATCACTTGAGGTCAGGAGTTCCAGACCAGCCTGGCCAACATGGCGAAACCCTGTCTCTACTAAAAATACAAAAATTAGCTAGGCATGGTGGTGCATGCCTGTAATCCCAGCTATTTCGGAGGCTGAGGCAGGAGAATCACTTGAACCCAGGAGGCAGAGGTTGCAGTGAGCCGAGATCGCGCCACTGCGCTCCAGCCTGGGTGACACAGCAAGACTCCGTCTCAAAAAAAAAAAAAAAAAAGTTGGCTTACCAAAGCTTGCTCCCTGATATAAATTAGCTCATTTCTACATTTTAAACACTGAGATTCCCAAGGCTCTAGTGGCAACACGAATCCCCTGACAGACAGAAAGCCCTGATCTTCATTCCTGCCTACAAGTTCTAAATAGAAATGGCCAACCACATGTATTAATACTGACCATATTTACTGCCAGTCAATTCAGGTGAGAGGATGAACAAAATAAACTAGTTATCTCCTTTCTCCACAACTGCCTCTTGGCAGGAAAAGAGCATCTCGAAACTCTATTAGAGCTTCACACAGACCCCACACTACATCATGCTTTGTACTCCTTGACACTGGAAATTGTTTTTTCAGGATCCAGTTCTTAAACAGGCCATCAAAAGCCAAATAACTGGCCAACTTACATTAGTTAAACTCCATCCAGGATCGTCAAGGTTCAAGGAATGTCAATAGGTTGAAATGGAGTGAGATTCATATAAAGTAGTATTACTAAACCATTATTTATTTAAAAGAATAAAATAAGGGCTGGATGCTGTGGCTCATGTCTGTAATCCCAGCACTTTGGGAGGCTGAGGCGGGCGGATCACTTGAGGTCAGGAGTTCAA
>NW_012122168.1:0-3997 GCF_000951035.1 Colobus angolensis palliatus | reverse complement strand
AAAAAAAAAAAAAAAAAAAAAAAAAAAAAACTTTATTTGTACTAGTGAAAACCTAGAAAAAAAAATGTCCTTCAATAGGTGAATAGTTAAACAAACTTTAGTACGTCATACCTTGGAATAGTTCTCAGCAATAAAAAGTAAATGAACTAATGCTACACACAACAATTTAAATGGGGTTTCAGGGCATTATATTGAGTTTTTTTTTTTTAAAGCCAACCTCAAAAGGTCACATACTGTATGATTCCACTTATGTAAAATTCTGAAAATGACAAAAATCATAGGGTTGGAGAACAGATTAGTGGTTGTCAAGGCTAAAGGACGGTAGGGAGTGGAGTGGATGTGACATAGAAAAGTAGCATGAGGGAGGTCTTTGTGGTGAGGGGGATAGTTCTGCACCTTGTGATAAATGGCATAAAACTATACACACACATTGTAACAATTTCAATTTCCTGGCTTTGCTATTATACTGTAGTTAGATAAGATCTAACTATTGAACAAAACTGGTTGATGGGTACACCAGATCTCTGTACGCTATTTTTACAACTTTCTGTGAATCTTTATTTCAAAATAAAAAGTTTTACAAAAAGTACATTTTGGACTGGAAACCTAAATTTGCCACCTAAATAATTTATTTCTCATTAGGGATGGGGGTCTTGCTCTTTTGCTCAGGCTGGAGTGCAGTAGTGTAATCACAGCTCACTGCAGGCTTGACCTCCTAGGCTCCAGCAATCCGCCCACCTCAGCCTCCAATGTAGTCAGGATCACAGTTGCACACCACCATGCCTGGCTACTTTTAGAATTCTGTTTGTAGAGATGTGGTCTCCCTATGTTGCCCAGGCTGGTCTTGAACCCCCGGCCTCAAGCAATCCTCCCACCTTAGTCTCCAAAGTGCTGGGATTACAGGCATGAATGACTGTGCCCAGCCAAGAAGGAAACAAGGAGGAGGAGGAGCAGGAGGACAAAGAGAAGGAAGAGGAGGAGGAGAGGAAGGGGGAGATGGAGGAGTCTCAAAAAACAAAACAAAAGCAAAGGATAGACAAATAGATCAGTAGAACAGACGGAGAGCTCAGAGATAGACCTACACACATATAGTCCACTGATGTCTGACAAGTGAGTTAAGGTAATTCAATGGAGAAAGAGTGTTTTCACCAAATGGTGCTGAAGCAAGTGGACATCCACTTGCAAGAAAAAAAATTGAAAGAAACAAAGAATCTAGACACAGACCTTACATCTTTCATAAAAATTAACTCAAAATGGATCATAGCTCTATGTAAGACAGAAAGCTATAAAACTGCCTGAAATATTTAACATAGTGGAAAATGTAGATGACCCTAGGTTTGGCAATGAGTTTTTAGATACAACACCAAAACTGCAATTCATGAAATAAAAAATTGACAGCTTGAACTTCACTAAAATTAAAGCTTTTTGCTCTGTGACATACATTGTTAAGAGAATGTAAAGGCAAGCCACACACTGGAAGAAAATCTTTGTGAAACACACATTTGATAGAACACATATCCAAAATAGACAAAGGATTCTTAAAACTCAATAATATATGGCCAGGCACGGTGGCTCATGCCTGTAATCCCAGCACCTCGGGAGGCCAAGACAGGCAGATCATGAGGTCAGGAGATCAAGACCATCCTGGCTAACATGGTGAAACCCCGTCTCTACTAAAAATACAGAAAAATTAGCCAGGCATGGTGGCGGGAGCCTGTAGTCCCAGCTACTCAGGAGGCTGAGGCAGGAGAATTGCTGGAACCTGGGAAGCAGAGGTTACAGTGAGCCAAGATCACGCCACTGTACTCCAGCCTGGGCAACAGAGCAAGACTGTGTCTCAGGAAAAAAAAAAAAAAAAATGAAATCAATACTAAGATGATCTCTCCAAACTATATAATTTCATGGAAATTAAACAATCTGCTCCTGAATGACTTTGGCGTAAATAATGAAATGAAGGTAGAAATCAATAAATTTGAAACTAATGAAAGCAAACATACAACATATCAGAATCTCTGGGACATAGATCAAAGTTTATAGTGCTAACTGCCCATATCAAAAAGTTAGAAAGATCTCAAATTAACAACCTAACATTATAGCTAAAGGAACTAGAAAAACCAGAGCAAATAACCCCCAAAGCTAGCAGGAGAAAACAAATAACCAAAATCAGAGCTAAACTGAATGAAACTGAGATGCCAAAAACCATCCAAAAAATGAACAAAACCAAAAGTTTGTTATTTGAAAGAATAAATAAGATTGATAGGCCACTAGCTAGACTAACAAAAAAAAAAAATCCAAAGAAACACCATCAGAAACGACAAAAAAATTACCACGGACCACTCAGAAATACAAAAACCCTCAGAGATTATTACAAACACCTCTATGCACAGAAACTCGAAAACCTAGAAGAAATGGATAAATTCCTAGAAACGTACAACCTCCCAAGACTGAACTAGGAAGAAACTGAAACTCTGAACTGATCAATAATGAGTTCTAAAATTGAATCAGTAATAAAAAGTCTACCAACCAGAAAAGGCCCTGGACCTAATGGATTCACAGCCAAATTCTACCAGATGTATAAAGAAGACCTGGTACCAATTCCACTGAAACCATTGCCAAAAATTGAGGAGGGAAGACTCCTCCCTAACTTGCTCTATGAAGTTAACATCATTCTGATACCAAAACCTGGCAGAGACACAACAACAAAAAAGAAACTCCAGGTCAATATCCCTGATGAACACAGATGCAAAAATCCTCAACAAAATACTAGCAAATTAAATCCAGCAGCACATTAAAAAGCTAATCTGCCACAATCAAGTAGGCTTTATTCCTGGGATGCAAAGTTGATTCAACACACACAAATATATTATAAAGAATGATTTTCATATATTTAATCCTCTTTGAATTTCAGGAATAAATCTCACTTGGTAATGGTGTATAAACCTTTTAATATGCCGCTATATATGGTTTGCTAGTATGCATTCTAGGACTTAAACATCAATATTCATAAATAATACTTGCTGCAAAAGAAATTAATTGTACTTCTACATACTAGCAATGACCACATGGAAACCAAAATTAGAAATACGTACCATTTACAACTCCACAAAAAAGGGAGGTACATGTGAACTAACAAAATACAGCATTGCTTTTATAAAACACAGCATTAAATTACATGCTAAAAACTTTAAAACACTAATAAAAGAAATCAAAGTAAATCTAAACTGAGAGACACACCATGTTTACAGAATGAAAGACTCAATATAGTAAAGATGTCAACTCTTCTCAAATTGATATAGAGGTTTAATGCAATTCTTATAAATATCCCAGACATATTTTTTGTAAGATAGACTAAGTTATTCCAAAATTTATACATAAAGTCAAAGAAGTAGAATGGCTAAAATAACTGTGAAAAACAAGAATAAATTGAAGGAAAATACTCTACTCCATTTAAGCCATTATAAAGATAAAGTGTGTTACTGGCAGAGAGAGAGAAACATAGATCAATGAAAGAGAATACAGAACCCATTAACAACTAACTTTTGAGGATACAAAAGCAATTTAGTGATGAAAAGATAGTCTTTTCAACAAATAATGTGGGAGCACAGCTTATAAAAAGTTAATTCAAAACTGATAATAAATTAAATTTTAAATATAAAACTATATACCTTTTAGAAAAAAGAATGGGAAAAATCTGCAGTACTTAGAACTTTGGGAAGAATTCTTAGACATGGCACCAAAAGCATGATCCATAAAAGAAAAAAATTGATAAACTGGATGCCATCAAAAATAATAACTTTTGCTCTGTGAAAGACACTGTTCAGATAATAAAAAGACAAACTGAAAACTAAAAGAAGTTCTTTGCAAACCACATCTGATGAAAGACTCATGCTTAAAATAGTTAAAGCTCTCCATAGCCAAAAAGATAACCTCACAGCTTACACAAAAGTTAATTCAAAACTGATAATAAATTAAATATTAAATATAAAACTATATACCT
>NW_012122167.1:0-1270 GCF_000951035.1 Colobus angolensis palliatus | reverse complement strand
AACACGGTGAAACCCCGTCTCTACTAAAAAATACAAAAAACTAGCCGGGTGAGGTGGCGGGCGCCTGTAGTCTCAGCTACTCGGGAGGCTGAGGCGGGAGAATGGCGTAAACCCGGGAGGCGGAGCTTGTAGTGAGCTGAGATCCGGCCACTACACTCCAGCCTGGGCAACAGAGCGAGACTCCGTTTCAAAAAAAAAAAATTTTTTTAAATAATAAAGACAGGGATCAGCCAGGTGAGCAGGGACAGCTCACGGAGTGAGGAAGCTGACAGTGCCCCTTCTAGCAATTTGCAGCGAATTTGGTCGAAGACAAATATTTTATCTTTTTGTTGTTGTTGTTTGAGATGGAGTCTCACTCTGTCGCCCAGGCTCCAGTGCAGTGGTGGGATCTCGGCTCACTGCAAGCTCCGCCTGCCGGGTTCACGCCATCCTCCTGCCTCAGTCTCCCGAGTAGCTGGGACTACAGGCACTCACCACCACGCCCAGCTAATTTTTTTTGGTATTTTAGTAGAGATGGGATTTCACCATGTTAGCCAGGATGGTCTCAATCTCCTGATCTCGTGATCCGCCCGCCTCGGCCTCACAAAGTGCTGGGATTACAGGAGTGAGCCACCGAGTCCGGCCAGCTGAAGGCAAATATTCAAAGTAAAGGTGGGAGGGAGGGACGGAGCTGACCTTGGAAAGTGTGGCCAGAACCAGTCACTTAGGCTCTGCAGCGCCGGGTTACCCAGGGCTCCTACTGTCACTCAGGGAAGGGGGCGGAGTGTAGACTTCTATCCAATCAGGGGCGCTAGGGCGGGGTCCTGCTACTGTCCTCCAGGGAAGGCGAGATTGCATTCCCGTTCTGCTCACTCCGAGCGCTGTTCGCGCCAGCTCAGGTCTGGGTCTTTCCTGCTCCGAGAGGGACCAGTTACTTCCGCCGTAGCTGCTGTTGCTCTGTCGACTGCAAGGTGAGCTGCACTGTTCGTGGGACGTTTAGAGAGGACGCCGGGATACCTCGAAGCCCGAAAATGGTGAGCACGCTGGGCTGGGCGGGGGGTCCCAAGGCGAAAGGAGGGGCTGGGTGGAACCTAGAGGAACCCGCTGTGGCGGGGCCCGGGCCTCCCTGCAGCCACTCTGGGGTCCAGACACTGTCTCCCTGGTGCAGCTCGGTCCTCCATCCCCTCGGCCGCTGGGTGGGGCTGGGCCGGCAGCCGGGACCCCGGGCGTCCTGTCAGGTCTCTGCGCGGCGACTGCGGTCCCAGCCCCGGCCCCGGCTCCCTCTCTGAGC
>NW_012122166.1:57509-59010 GCF_000951035.1 Colobus angolensis palliatus | reverse complement strand
AATTTACATTAATTTGTTTGCCAGGCACCAAAAAGGCAGTATAAGAGAGAGGTCAGAGAGGTAAGACACAAGTAACAGTTTGAAACCCAAGGCCAGGGTCCAGGTGGGTGTAGAGAGGAGCTGGGGTGAAAGTTGAGGGGAGGGGGATTAGCAGAAACCAGTGGGGCATGCAGACTACAATTAGGAGCATGTATGTATTTGGGGCTTGAAGACACTGCTAAACAGCTGCAGGCCACTGCTCAGGAACATGAGGAGCTGATCCCAACAGGGCTGGCTGATGTTTCCAAGACTGGACAGACAACCTGAGGAGGCTGGCAGGAGTGGGCAGTACCAAAAAAAGTGAGAGCAACAGCTCTGAGCAAGCAATTCCTACCAGCATCATAAATGAGATGAAGAGGTAGGTTTGCCATAGTCAGGATTTCGCCACAGCGGGGAGGGAATGTTAAGGTCAGTTATTGGCTGGCTCCAACTGGCTTGCCCATAATTACTTACTCAGCGTCCATGTCATGAATGGAGTTCCCCATCTGTACATTCAGCCAGAGGTCATACAGTGAAGATACTGGACCTTCTCCACTTCTCTGTTCATAGGGGAGCATCTTATCACTTTGATCATAAGGAGGAGGAGCAGAGCACCTACCTAGCTGTGCCTTTTCAGGCCAACCACATGCTGGCAGCTTCTGTTTCCTTGTAAGACCTTCCCAGGAATCTGCTCTGCTAATGAGGCGCCTCTACCTGACAGCTGGTTACACAAGCTGCTATCAGAAAACAAAAGCTGCCTGTTGAGGTAACCAGTATTTCCCTACCTCACACATAAGCGTATGTGTGCACACACATACACACACACACACACACACACACACATGTGCTCTCCCCAGTACAATTCAGCAACCATGCTCAGAATGAATCAACCACCAAATGGAACAAAGGCTACCTCCCAGATAATTAGAGTTTGGACTGAATTGAATTTTTTCTAGCTTAGACTCAGCATTCTCACTTCTTTGGTTACCAGCCTCACAGCCTACACAATAGGCACATAGGGCAAAGCCGGATGCAGCTTATAGTTTTAGATGAAATGCTAGTAATCCATCCTCTGGTCTCCCATCTTCTCTTATTCCTCAGTAACAACCACAGAAGACATTCACTGTCCATCTCAGAACATCAAGAACATACCTCGGTCCATTCTTCTGGGACAAGAGAATTCCAACTGAACCACTGATTTGGGCATATTAAGACAACCTCCACCATTGCACACCTATTAGAATGGCCAAAACACAAAACCCTGGCAACACCAAAAGCTGTGGAGGATGTGGAGCAACAGGAACTCTCCCTTATTGCTGGTGGGAATGCAAAATGGTACAGCCACTTTAAAAGACAGTTTGGCAGATTTCTTCAAAACTAAACATACTCTTAACATCAGATCTGGCAATCATATTCCTTGGAATCTACTCAGATAAAATGAAAACTTGGGTCCACAAAAAATGACAGTTTTATTCATAATTGA
>NW_012122166.1:54278-55344 GCF_000951035.1 Colobus angolensis palliatus | reverse complement strand
TAATTTAAAAATGGGCAAGGAACCTAAATAGATATTTCTCCAATGAAGACACACAAGTGGCCAACAAATACATGAAAAAAAAAAAGTTCACATTGTTAATCATTAGGGAAACGCAAAATAAAACCACAATGAGATATCATCTCACACCTGTAAGGACTATTATCAAAAAGTAAAAAGATAAATGTTGATGAGGATGGGGAAAAAAGGAAATCCTTGTACACTGTTGGTGGGAATGTAAATTAGTACAGCCATTATGGAAAACTATACAGATGTTCCTCAAGAAACTAAAAATACGACTACCATATGATCCAGCAATCCTACTTCCTAGTATTTATCCAAAGGATTTGAAATCATCTTGTCAAAGAAATACCTGCACTCCCATGTTCAATGTAGCACTATTCACGATAGCCAAGTTACAGAATCAACATTTTCACACTGTTTGGGAAAACAAATAATTTCTCAACTCAAGTTTATCTTTGTGATAGGATAAATCAAGAAATAATATGTGCAAAGCCATCTAGGGTCTGCAACAGCACAAAAGTGGAGGTAAGTGTAGTGAGGGGTGGGAGGAGAGGAAAGAAGGCAGAGAGAAAAGAAAGAAGGAAGGGGAAAATATCACAGCAGGTCATAGAAATTACCTCAAGGAATCAAAAGTTTAAGAGCAGGATTCCCACATTCAATGACTTTCACCCAAACAGGTAATGCAACCCAGGTTTAAAAAATTATGTAAATGTTGTAAAAGGGATTTTCAAGGCAATGAACATTGATTACATGCACCAGTATATCCAAGAGAGCTAGAAAGCACAGAGTTTAGCCAATAAATTTGTGCATTTTAAAGACTGTCCCTTAATAAACACAATAATGAACCTTATTTTACTGCAACATTATCACAGCAAAGAACTCGAAACAATCTAAGTGCCCAATTAACCGTGATTTAGCCATACTGTAAACTTTTTTAAAAGTGGTACATTTCTTTGAGCTGGCATGGAAAAATATCCAAGCTATGGCGGAGTGAAAAAGCAAGTTGCTGAAAATGCATATTATACGACACACACACACACACACA
>NW_012122166.1:50173-52609 GCF_000951035.1 Colobus angolensis palliatus | reverse complement strand
GTTAATAATGGGTTAAATAAAATCTCTAACACATGTTCATTTTATATCCAAAAGAGAGTATCATTTTACCTTTCTTTGAAAATTATCCTGAGTGCTTAAAATGTTAGATAATTTTACTATACACTGATATCCCCTAGCAACCCTATCTTTAATGAGAAAATGGATCCCCACAAAGATTAAGTAACTCGCTTAAAGCCACACACTGATTAGTAGCAGAGCTAGAATCTAAACTCCGGGTCTAGATGACACCTCCACACTGCTTCAAGGGCAACCCTTCAGAGAAAGGAGAGAATAGGATGGAATCAGGGTACTGTGAAATCACAGAAGTCTTAAGGGCCAGTTCCTTTTTTGATCATATGAGGGAATGAAGGCTCAAGGGTATAAAGATCTTGGCCACGTTGCATAGCTTATTACAGGTAGGGATCAGAACCCAAGGTTCCTTACAACCAGCCTGGTGATCTTGCATTCAGGGAGGAAGTCAAATTAGACTAGGGCCTTGAAGGATAAATAGAATCAACAGACTGGCAAGATGCAGGAAAGAGGGGCTGGACACACGTGAATGTGAGGTATGGAAAGTAGGAGAGGCCCCTCTACCACAAGGGTTCCAGGAAATTTACACAGTGGGGAGCCTGAGAGTGGGAAGAGATGGGGCAAGGAGACTCTGTGTCCAGACATTGTCAGAGAGGGCCACAGGTTTGTACTGCAGCAGAAGTACTGCTTGGAGGAGAAATTCCTGGAGGCTGTAAAATAAGTTATCTGCTTTCCCAGTAGTCAGAGACTAGATGTTTGGCCACCTGACTTTGGGCACAACCCTTTGCCATCTGAGCTTGTGCTTCACCTGAGGCTGAAAAAGATGACATCCAAGATTCCTTCTAGGGCCAAAAACTACAGTAAAGTCAAAATAGTAGATATACTTCCTCATAAGTTGATCATGGTGGCATACTCTGTTATAATCACATGCGTTCTAGAAACACAGGATACCACGTGGGGCAGAAAAGTCAGAATAGCCCACGTGGGGTCCTGGAGAGAAGAGGCTGTCTCAAAGCTTATTTTGGAGGAGGAGGTGGAGAAGACCTCATGGCCTAAAGAGGAAAACAAGCCTACTTGCCCTTACCTGACTTTCAGGCTGTGTCCCAGACCAGCAGAGACTTGACAGCAAGGCCAGGCTTTCTATTCTGTGAGTTCCTCACACCTGGAGAGTGTCCCCATCTCTCTGTCACTTATGCATACCCTGCTTCTCACAACTCTGAGGCAAGAATCAAGTTCACAGGGCATCTGTTCACTGCTACGGGTGTGTGGAGACAGCCACTGACAAGAACACTGATTCCCAAAAGGCACATCTAAATACAAGATGAATGCAAAAAGAAAAGTGACTGGACTAGAGAGAAAAGATCAGCTCTACCAAGAAGGAATCATGATTCCTGCTTCTATTATTGTAGGTAAAAACCTACCATCTTATGGTCACATGCTGGGTCTTATGAAAATAAGGGATGTGCACATAGACAGTGTCCTCTCCACACCTATGCACCAACCTGTGGAGCCTCCCTCCCCAAAGAACAGCCAAGAACCAGGGTATCAGCAACCGTTAGAAATGCAGAATCTCAGGTCCCATCCCAGCTCTGCGGGATCAGAATCCACATTTTAAAAACATCCCCAGATGATCACATTAAACTTTTTGAGAAGTGCTGTTTGTAGGGTTCCTGAGAATAATGCAGCAGCAAAGCTCAGGTACACAAGGAAGGACTAACAAGTGAGCAGAGAGCTGGAGATGGGAAAAGACTAGACCATGAATTGGGGATCACAAGCTCTCTTACCAACACAATAATTCTGGTGACTTCTCAAAACTAATCTTCAGCTGAGATCAGCTGACAGAGTAAGACCTTCCCAGGATGAAAGGAGTGCTGAATCCCCCGGCAGGACGAGGCAGAAGGGAAGGGGCAGACTCTCTCTTAACGGCATCCTAGCAGAATCAATTGTCAGTTCCCAAAGCTGTTCTAGAGGCGTGATGCTCTGTGGTACATTTCCTATCTCTTTGTGACTCACCCACAGATGAATGGGCTCAAAGAAAAGGGAGAAGCGAGCCATGAAATATAGTAAATTACAGCTTAATCTTCCTCACCCTGGAATTCATTCAGTAGTTTTAATGAACTTACAGTCTGGAAGGCAGGTTGAAGAATGTATATGGAATACATTTCATGCCACTCTGAGCATCAAAGGAGCCCGATTCCCTTTGTTATTAAGGGGATAAATGTCCTTCCTTCAGTCAGTACCTTGGCAAAGAAAAACAAAATAAAACAAACAAAATAAACCCTGTTTTCCATTATTGCTGTTATCTACTGCAAAACTCTAAAGAATATAGATTTTCAAGAAGTGGTTCCCAAGAGCACAGTCAGCTTCCTGACCTTGTATCTTCACCCTGAACCACTGAGACAAACA
>NW_012122166.1:48151-49808 GCF_000951035.1 Colobus angolensis palliatus | reverse complement strand
CTTTAATGCAAACACTAAGTCATAATCTCACCTTTGTCACTATATCCCAATACCTCCAAAGTTAAATACAGAGGCAAGGTAGCATAAGAGTTAAGAGATTGGGGCCAAAAGTCAAATTGGCCTCAACTGAACCAAGCCCCATCATTTCCTGACCTTGGAAAGTTACTTATGATTCTCTAAGACTCAGTTTTCTAACCCATAAAATGGAGGCAATAATATTATAGCACCTATCTCAGAGGATTTAATAAAAATTAAATAAGTGTGTAAAGCATTTAGCTCAGTGCCAAGGACATAATGATTATCATGCATCTTCAAGTAATATTATGGCTATTTTTATTATTACAATCATACTCTATTATTTAAAGGCAATGTTTAGTTTCTCCTCAGCCTCATGACAGAGCAGGAGCATTGCCATCTTGGACAAGCACCACCATTTTAAAGTTCCCCTTGACCACCTTGACCAAAAACCACCTAAATCCAACCCAAAGGACATCAGCCTAATGGCTAATGTCAGCATGACCACAAACAACAAATGACATCTCCAACCAGAAACGTTCCAACCCTAAGATAAACCCTTCCACAACCAGAGACATGCCAGCCCCAAGATAACCTCCCCTCCAACCAGAGACATTCCAACCGCACAATAAACTTCTCCACACAGAAAGATTCTGAGCCTGTGATAAGCTGTCTCACCCTGAACCCTTAAATACTCTTAGTCTGTAAGAGAGAGTGCTCCTGACCAAAATTGGTCAGAAGCCCCTCTCATGTTTATTCTCCAAATAAACCTGTCTTTGACTGTTGAGCTGCTTTTCATGTTTCTTTCTTCTTTAACTCTTACACCTAGCTTGTTTGTTTGGTTGTTGTTTTGCAATCAATACCAATGATATAAATTTAAAAGGAGGAGAAAAAAGAAATTATATTTTGTGATCAACGTTTGTTGTAAATGATGTACATAATGATGGCTCCCAAACTAAATTTCCCAGGGAATTCCCTATTTCCTTGAGCGGGGAAAGAGCATCTGAATTATTTGCCCATTAAATGAGTTGCCAAAAGCCAGAAAATCTATGCATCTGAGAGTTTTCATCTCAAGGACCCAGGAACTCGAAATCCTAGCAGTACGAATCATCTCTGTCCAAGTGTATAGAGTCTATTAGCAGAGGGCAGCTCTTGCCTCTGATGGCAATGGACACCAACTGCTACTGAGAAAACAGGAAAGGTAATCCCATGTTTCAGCTTTAATGTGCCTGGTCAATTGTGAAATCTGACTTGAAGGGAGAGAGATTTCATCTTGACCCCCTTGGATAATGAACAAGAAGGACAGCCTGGCCTGCGAAGGAAACACCAGAGTGGGGCCAGCTCAGAGAAAATTCAGCCAACATAGCAGTGGAATCCTGCTCTTTAAGGGTCAAGCCAGCCTCATAGGTACCATACTCTTTCTAAACACAGGTCTCTCCATTCACAAGTTGTTTGCTTCAAAAATGACTTTTTCTCCTATAAATGTAATTCCTTTTTCTGAGAACCACATATGCAAGAAACAAGGACAAAGGCAGAGCCATCTAAACTACCAGGTCAGCTACATTCATTCATTCATTCACCTGCCCCAGCATACCCATCCTACAGGTTTATTAGGGTAACAATAGGGGTATGGATGAGGCAA
>NW_012122166.1:45442-46574 GCF_000951035.1 Colobus angolensis palliatus | reverse complement strand
CCTCAGGTGTCATCTACAGAAATACTTTTCTGAACCCCAAACTAAGCAGATGTAACTAAATCTTTACATCTGTATCCAAGAGCTTAATATTGAAATTCTCTATGACTTTGCACCTCTGTCAAAGAACTTATATTGAAATTGCCTGTCTGGGTCCTATATCTCTCCTTTAATGTCATTAGCTCCTTGAGGGCAGAAACCACATCTCATTTTTTGTTTTGGTTTTGGTTTAATGTCTCACAGTGCTTGACTATTAATTGCATAGTTCTACTCAGTAAACTTGTAGTGAAATGAAGAGTCTGAGAGTGAAGTCAAACAGGTCAAAATTTACCTCCATAAATAAAATACACTCAACTCAAAACTTTCAGTATGACTTATTTTTAAAAATAAATACTTTCAATTTGTTCAATCTCTCAGTAGTATTATTAATGCAAACCACATGGACTGACTTTCATTTTGCAAATCTCACCTACCCTTTTAAAATCTATGGTGGACACGTAAGGTCCCTGCCCACAGACCCATGCATTGTAGAACCTACTAGAAGATAAATACAGGGATCAAAATAATAACTGTAGTAGGTGACACCTAGAATCTTAGGATAAAAGGGTTGAATTTCTTCTTTTAGCCTCTTTATGTGGACCTGCGCTTTGCCTTCACAGCCTTGCAGGTCATCCTGAAGCACGAGGCGACAGATTCTCCCACCTCCACCCATTACAGACCCCATTCCAACGAATCCTCCAATAAATGAGATCCTGAAGAATTAATCTCCCGCACAAGCAGAATAAGGGAGGCCAAGTTTTGCAGAGAGTTAATTATGATGAAGGAGGACATTCTGTGGCCATTAATTTTTATTGGGAAGTTGGGCATTATATTAACAGCTAGTATACATATCTAGAATTGGGCCATATAGCATATATACATTGTCTCACTTACTCCTTACAACCCTTTGAATTAGGTACCATTAGTAACCCCCACCCTGAGAATAAGCTTAACTGGCTGAAAAATTACAAAGTTGAAGTGGTGGAAAATGGATTTAAATTTGCATCTCTCAGACCCCAAAATCCATGCTCTGAATGCTAGTGTTATATTGCCTTGTTTACAGACTTCTGGTATAATTATGCTCCTACAATGTCCC
>NW_012122166.1:43545-44663 GCF_000951035.1 Colobus angolensis palliatus | reverse complement strand
GACCCTGTCCCCTGGTGGCAGAGCATTGCAATTCAGAAACTCACAGCAGGAAGGAACTTGCCTGTGCCTCCACATTTAGCCAGGCTTTCAGAAGCACTGGACTTGTATCAATTTCTAGGGATATTTGTGTCATCAGGGTGTACTAAGTAGGAATCTATTCCCATTTATATTGTGATTTGCTTTGTACCTACTAATTTTCACTGAAATCACTATTATAATTTACTCTCTCTACCCCTACAAGTAAGGGATGGAACTTCATTTCCCAGTAAATTTATTTTGTTTTACTGCCTCCTAGGTAACAATGTGCAATAATACCAAAGTGTTCCATTTAAGACCTGTGATTCTGTGCTTTTCAGGACTAGTAAAATATAATAGCAGGTGGAACTTATGATTTCTAATTTGTTTCAGGAGGAAGTATACTGTGTTTATATAAGCCACACAATATTAACCCTTCAAGACAACTTTAAAATCTCTTTCAAAGCATGATTAAAAGTACCTCTAAAAATTTTCCTTGTGAAATGTAAATGTATCTAATACACCTATAAAATATTTTCAGCTACATTTATGAAACATAATTCATAAATTTACTACATAACTAACAAGTCAAAATAGTAACATTGATAACAATTGCTAAAATGTTCTTTACACTTACTAAAAGCCAGGATATACACTTAATGCTTTTAATCTTTATCTCTTTTAGCCCTTACAACAAACCCATAAGGTAAGTATGTTATTCCCTTTTTAAAGAAGGTAAAGTTAGAACTATGTACCTCAACACTGGTACTCTAACAGTTTGGATAACCCTTTGTTGTGGTGGAAATGTTCCATGTATTATAGGCTATTTAGCAGCATCCACGGTCTCTGTTCACTAGATACCAGTAATATACCCCATACC
Source organism: Colobus angolensis palliatus (assembly GCF_000951035.1). Classification (NCBI taxonomy): domain Eukaryota; kingdom Metazoa; phylum Chordata; class Mammalia; order Primates; family Cercopithecidae; genus Colobus; species Colobus angolensis. The sequence continues at coordinate 43,768 of NW_012122166.1, read as the reverse complement.
CAGAAGTGACAACCAAAAACTGTCTGTAGACATTGCCAAATATCCTTTTAGGGCCAAACCAGCCAAATCGCCCCCAGTTGAGAACCACTGGCTTAGAGAAGTAAAGTAACTTACTAAAGGTCATATGCTTAGAATATAATTGATCAGAAGCCAGGCATTCTGACACAAGAATGTATACTCTCAGTCAATGAAATACAATGCTGTTTACTCTGTGATAGTCTAA
>NW_012122166.1:40780-41868 GCF_000951035.1 Colobus angolensis palliatus | reverse complement strand
AGACTATGTTACCTGCCCAGTGATCTCTGTGCTAACTGGCAATTTTGTTCTTTTTGGGTGATTCGGTTAAATAGCACAGAGTGCCAGCCATCACTGCAGAAGTTGTTCAGTGACCTGGACTTCCTCCAGGAAGGACCTCAGTAACTGGAACCAGAGAATATGGTTTCTGAGCTAAAGACCATATTCATTCTCAGATTCATTTTCATCTCTTTACAGACAAGGACACTGAACCAGAGAGGAGCAATTTGGCACAGCTAAATAAGTGACAGAACCCAAACGTGATTCTTAATCTTACCTCTATACCAATGGTTCTCAACTGGAGGTGATTTTGACATCCAGGGGACATTTTTGGTTGCCACAACTAGGGAAAGATGAGATGTTACTGGCATCTAGTGGGCAGAGGCCAGGGATACTGCCAAACATCCTATAAGGCACAGGACAGCCTCTACAGTAAAAGCATCAATCGTCCATGGTTAAGAAATGCTGATCTACTCCATTGGACCAGTGTCTCCAGGGAGTCCGAAATCTGCCTTTTAAACTGTTGCTGCTGGAAGTTAAATTTGGCCCCAGCATGGCGGCCTACACCAATGACGGACTCAACCCTGTCAACTGTGCCTCTTAGCATTGAGAGCCACCAGGATTGGGAAGGATTTACAGATTTGCCTCCTCAGGTAACTTAAAGTCTGGACATAACTTTTGAAGCACCCTGATATGCCCAGGCATAAGTGCTATTGACAGTCCTGAAAACGCACTTTGGTGTTATTAGGCAGTCTAAGAAACTTATTCTCAAAACCATTTTGGCAAAACACCACCGAACAGCCAAATGATGCACAACCACAGTTATCAAATATTCAGAATGATCTACCCTGAGAAAATACATCTGATACGGTACGGAGCACCTCCAGGATTAACGGCTTGAGTAGAGGAAACACAGAGATTGAGGCACTGATTAAAGCTAAAATACTCTTAGTGTTTCCACCCAAACTTGAGTTCCATGTTGCAGGGACTAAAACAAGAAAAGAAAGGCAGAGTCAATGATTAAAGTAATTATGTAGTTACTGGTTCTTGCCATGCATGCCACCTGTCTT
>NW_012122166.1:37099-38589 GCF_000951035.1 Colobus angolensis palliatus | reverse complement strand
TTGTTCACCTGTATCTCACCTACAAGCCTGTGTACCTATTAACAGAGGCATTTGTACATATGTTGTTATTTCCAGTATTTACTGAACTATATGGCAATATACTATAGTAAGTATTAAATAAACTTTTGTAAAATTGGAAGATTTTTGTAAAGTACTGTGCATGTGACTATCAATATAATATGATTATCAAAAACATGAGAGACACCGTTGGCTAAAGTTACTCACAGAAATATGTCTAGATTTAGAAAATGAATAAATCAGACACAGTAAGAGCTACAACTTCTACCTAAACTATCTAAACGGTGCTATGATTAATAAATAAAAACATTCATGCTACACATGATCTCAGCCAAAAGGCCGAGAAGCGATAAAAACGTTCATGCTAATGAGGTTTTTCACTACGTGGTATGGCTTTTTTAAGCCACAACTCCAACTCCTAAACATTCTGACCAAAGTATTGCCATAATCCAGACACATGAAAATTGAACGTGTGTCTGCAGAACTCCCCCATGTTTGTGGATATGTCTTTAATTTGTGCCTCTATTTCTTAATCCGCTATCATACTGAAATAGGGATGTGTGTGTGTGTGTGTGTGCGTGTGAGAGAGAGAGAGAGAGAGAGAGAGTGTATGTGTGTTGGAAGCACTTCTATCATACATTCAGCTTGCAACATCGGCTCTGATAGCAATTCCTTCCTTCAAGGGCAGCCCATAAGTATTTGATTATTTCTAGGTATTTCTCAAAGGTATAAACTTCTGCAAGCCAGACCTGATAACTTGAAGGTGAAGCTGTATTAAAAGAAACCGGACGAGAAATTTACGGGTAAGCGGGTTTACTGCATAATCCTCTCTAGCCATCAAATTACTACTTCACAACTTCTGCAAATCTCTTGTAATGACTGACCCTCATGAACGAGATTCCTTCACAAGCAAAAGGATGGTTTCCCCTTAATTATATGGATTTAAAACCCAATGCAATAAAGTTTTCTGTGCAAGGAGAGGCTTACCTACTACCTATTGATTCCCTTGCAAACCCGGTAAAGAGGACTTATGAAATCACTCTTTCTACTGAAATTTGGTCTTGGAAGAGATTAGTATACTCTCCTTAATGCTAAGAGTGAGATTCAGTAGAATCACTATTATCAAAACATTCCCTTGGGCTACCAAAATATGCCTCATACTTTATGAAATACTTAAAGAAAGGTAACTGCCTCAATTGTGTTGTAGTAGGATGACAATTACTTTGAAAGCTGTGGGATTTTTTTGCTTTAACAAGGTTTTAATAGGTAAACAAATACATAAGTGAAATAAAATGAAAGTTAGCAAGAAAACTATAAACAAATGTAGATTATTTTTGTATCCTGGGCTGTCTTCCCCTTGATGTCCAAATCACAGGGAAGTTGATTTGGAAATGTTTTTAATATAACATTTATATCAATTAGTTTTCCTATATTAAGCCACCTACTTTATTTGACTAATTATTAACTCCAGC
>NW_012122166.1:34265-36006 GCF_000951035.1 Colobus angolensis palliatus | reverse complement strand
GTGCAAGAAACAAAGAGCACCAAGACTCCTAACATGTGAGCAAAGACACTATCTTGGAAGTGGAGTCTCCATCCCCAGCAGCCCCAGTTGACACCAGGTGGATCAGATTCAAACCAGCCAGCCAAGTCCTTCCTGAATTCCTGACCTACAAAATTATGAGCAGAATAAAAGTTATTTTAAGCCACTAAGTTGAGGATGGTTTGTAATTCAGTGATGGATCAGAAGCACATGGATCTACTTCATATAAAAATATGTATCTCATTAAAACTAGAAGAGCTCAAACTGGTCCTCTATTAATTCACACTTTAAATGACTTCAATAAAGCTTGTTCAATGCAATTGGCTTATTTTTCATTACAGTGACAAAATAAAAAATGCAACAGCATTCACGTCAGATACGCAAAAAACACACTTTCAAAACAAAATTGACATTGTAATTTGAACCTTGACAGGTTTGAGCAGCTCTCTTGTAAAACTTCCTCTCACTGTCTAAGTCTCTCTCCTTAAAATAAAATTGAGGCAACTTTGAAGCACCTCATACTCCAGGTTAAGTACATGTGAAAATGATAAATTACTTTTTACTACTGAAGACTACCTCTAATCTGAGTGATTAATTTACATCCTGCTCAGTGGTTCACATGCAATTACTACCGTGAGTCCAACGAACCTGAACAAGACAGAATTGTTTAGCCATCTGTACAAGCTCACTATATTTAGAAAAGTACAGCAATCTCCAGGAAGCTTTAAAGTTTTAGTTAATTTTCCTCTCAATGACTGGTGCACTCTATGCTGCATATCAAATTATAGTACCACTCCTTTGGACCCAAGTTTGCTCAGCCCACCTTATTTTGTTGTTGTTGTTGTTTGTTTTATTTTAGGCTTTTGGCAGGCTGAAGCCATGATTTTTAGTTTCTGTCTATAGTGATAAGAATAAAAGAGGGATGAGGAAGGGGCTTTATTGGTCCAACTGGAAGCAGAAACTAGAACTCATGACCGTGTTCTCTCCATTGGACACCCCTGGAGGAGACCATGCAACACAGGAATCTCTACTGTGAGATGATGCTCATTAGAAAAGGCGAAACTAAAGTGGTCAGCTACAACTGCCATTGTTGAAACCTACTGGCAAAGTTTAATTGCATTAATCATTTTTTTAATCCGCATGTAATCTGTTTAATTCCATAACACCCAATTAAGTACAACGAAAGCAGACACAGGCCTTCTAGATTGAATTGTGGGCTTCAAATGCTTGATGAGCAAAAGGTCTAAGCAACTTTATTTCCAAATTCTTCCCAATAAAAAATAAATATTCTAGAACATAACAATGGAGTTACATGATAATAAATGTGTCCTTAGGCAATATTGGCATTGTGTGAAAATCAGGTGTATTTACACAAACCTAAATGGTATAGCCTACTACATGCCTAGGCTGTGTGGTATAGCCTATTGCTCCTAGGCTACAAACCTGTACAGCATACTACTGTCCTTAATACTGTGGGCAACAGTAACACAGTGATAATTATGTGGGTATCTAAATATATCTAAACATAGAAAAGCTAATGCATTGTACTACAATGTTACTGCAACTACTGTGTCACTAAGCAATAGGAATTTTTTAGCACCATTATAATCTTATGGACCACCTAACTCAAGAAAAGCCTAACATACATGAGGTCTACACCCCTAGATAAGCCTAAGATAATATGCTTACTAAAAGTTTATGAAAGCTCTTCCTAAGAAAGCAT
>NW_012122166.1:31485-33650 GCF_000951035.1 Colobus angolensis palliatus | reverse complement strand
AAAACATCTCTTTTGTCTGGCACATATTAAATGGGTTAAATGGTGAATAATTATCAGTTATTTATGTTGTCACTATTGTTACTATTATCCCCAACATCTAGCACTGAGGTCTCTTTAAGGATGTGCCTTTTTTAATGTAAATGTGCAAGCATGTAGCTAAACTATGAGATGAGACATAAGGTCTTCAAAAAAAGAAGTGAGGAAAGGGACAATGAGAAAGTCTAGAAGCAAATGTTGAGAAGAGCATTAGGAACCAGCACTAGGAACTGTCCCCAGGAAGCAGAAGAGACCCAGTTCCAGCCCACCTCTGCTATTTACAGTCATTTAGCCTTAGGCAAATCTTGTGCATCAGGCTTCTTAATCTATCACATGAAGCTAGTAACATCTGCTCTGACCTAGGTCAGAGTGGCAGACAAGGGGAAAATGGCCATAAAATGTATGTTGTCCCAATATCCCAATGTTCTTCATGTGTGGATCAATTTTTGTAGACTCTGAAGACCCTTGAAAGAGTTTCAATAGGCTCAGCACTGGAGGGGATTAGAGGAGAGGAGGTGCCAGGGAAAGAAAATCCATCTCCTTGTAGTATATCCAGGAAGTACAATGTTTCCCAGTAGACCTTAGTTCCACACCTGCACTTCCATTACAGTCACTGTACTCAGGAAGCAAACCATTGATTTGCTAATGGAGAGCTGTGCACCATATTTTTTTTGTAAACTAAAGAGGTTTCAAATTGAGAATCACTAGGACCTGTTACATCTCTGTTAAAATGAAATCACACAGGGCAGTGTCAGGCGTGTAAAGCAGCATGTAACACAGAACCTACAGTGTGGTCTGGACTGGATATGTACTGATATCTATTTATCTTAAAGGAGACACACAAGAATGACAACCATGACTCCAGGGTAGTAGGATAATAAATCACTCCTTTTTAGTTTTATGAATTTTCCAAATTTTCTTTAAAGAGTGAGTATTATAATAGAAAAAATATTAAAATATGGATACACCTATATAGTTACATATAAAGATATACGCAAATATAGGACTATATAGAGATATTTCCATGTTTCAATTATATCACATATAATAGGGAGGAAGGTTGACTAACAGTGGATTAAGGCTTGGCCTTTCAAGCAAACTACCCATGTTCCAATCTTGGCTCTAGCACTTAGCTTTACAATGCTGGACTAGTTATTAAATCCCCCTGAACCTCAGTTTCTTTGTGTATAAAGTGGGAAGAATCAGAGCCCCTCTTCTGAGACCTTGTTATCAGAAATAAATGAGATAATTCATCAGAATGTGAGCTCCCCAAGGGCAAGTTCTTTGTGTGGTTTACCTCATACTCTCCCCAAAAGCTGTGATGCATGTGCACTGATCACTCTCTCGCACCTGGACCCCGTCACCAATGACAGCTCACACTTTCCAGGCAGCAGCCAAGGGCAGAAGCTTCACCTTCAGGCAGGGAGCACAGTGATCTGTGGGTGTGACCTGTGCCCTTGGACTCATTAGCACAGCAGTCTAATAAACTGATATAAGGCACAGTTGGCAAGACGAAAAAAATAACCCATTGAGCGTATACAGGGTCCAAAGGCAAGGGGGTAGTTGGAAAAGAATGCCCCTAGCCTCTACTCAGAAGCCGAACTAATCCTATCAGCAGACAGTATCTTCGGAGGTCAGAAGAAGAGAGCCCTTGCTATTGATTTCCACAGAATTCTCCCAGCACTTGCCAAGGAAATATATAAAGGCACTGCTTGGAGTTCTGAAAGAATCAAAGATAAACAAAAATAAGAAAAGCTTCATTTTCAGCACCTACTAGCAATAAGCACTTAATATACTTTGCTAATCCTCATAACTCTGTAGGATCCCCTCTCTGAAAGAATGCAAATTCTAAACAGGAAGTTAAGACATGCACCTAAAGTGCAAATACAAGGGATGGCTCAGGGAAGCTTTGTGAAACAGGTAGTCTTGATTGATGGGTGAAATGTCAGCAGGAAGAAACACGGAAGTACACGGCAAGCAGAAACAGAGGGCATGCCTCATGGTCTCAAACCAGCCCAGCAAGCAGGGACTATAGAGTGAGGTAGCAGGAAACAAGTCTGGCAAGTGCTGAGGACAGAGTTAAGTGGGAAGAGTAATAAAATTTATATTTTAGAAAAAGATGATACCCA
>NW_012122166.1:24630-27710 GCF_000951035.1 Colobus angolensis palliatus | reverse complement strand
GGGATATTAGTCTGAATTTGAACTACTCCTAAAACATCTGGAAGGAGCTTTCAAAGATTAATCTTTCACTACCATGTTTACTAGATGTATCTCTAGAGTATAGGAAAAGTCTTGGTTATTTAAGCATTTTCTTTGTTTGGAATCTGGATAAACAACAGTTTAATGGTCTTTGGATATCCAATTGTGACTTTCAGACAAAATGCTCCATGCAGTCTCATACTGATTGTCCAAATTATCGCTCTTCTGGTGGCCTTAAGGGAAAGGAAAGCTGTATTTTGGCAGAACATTGATTACTGGGTCCTTGCAATGGGTCCTTGGATTTGGGTAGAAAAATAGATAGAAGGCCTTAAAGAGAAGAGAAAGGGTATGAATGGGCAGAGGTGATGCAGTGAGGGAGCATTGTGGCCAGAACTGTGGACTGTTCCAGGAGACAAGGCCCAGCCATATCCATGGAGGCACCTCTGGAGCAGGCACAGGGAGGCCAAGCCCCCTTAATGGAACCTAAATTGCAGAAAGGCCTCTTGCCAGACCCAGAGAGCCTCCACGCAGCCCAGCTTCACTTGGCCCTTCTGTAGCGGGCTAGGCTCCAGGCTTCAGGTCTCAACCCCATGGCATGTGCCCTCTACCTCCCAGAAGGTCCGTGATGAGGGCTCATCCCATTTAGCTACCAGGGTCATGGCCTCTTTCTGCCCTTGGAATACTGGGAATGACCATACTGGTTTCTGTCTCTGTTCCAAACCTATGTTGTGATGGGCATGATACTAAGTAGTCAATATAAGTTTCAAGTAAAGTTATCATTACTAGCTGGCCTAAGTAAATGCCAATATTTTGAAAAAGTAAATGCCAATGAGAAAATATACCTAAATTTTTGGTCTTCTGAAACCTTCCTTCAGACTATTTAGGGGTCACACTAAACTGTATTCTCTACTTATAAAATTTATAGATATATTAATTTGGCATCATTCAGATATACACAGAATTTTTCTGCTTACTTTGCTGGGCTGTAGATTATATCTCCAGACCTTCTGTTTAATCTCCAGACTTCCCCATATCTCTCCTCATAGTCAGTATGTCCCACACTGAACTCATCCCATACTAAACTCTCTAACCCCCATTCATTCTGTTCCCACCCACCACAAGACCTGCAAACGTGTTCCCCCCTCAGTGATCCTAATCTAAGAAAATAGAACCTGGGGATTCAAGCTAAAAACCTGCGAGTTGATCTTGATTCCACTTTCTTCCTTATCCCCCATATTCAAGTCCTGTTGGGTCTACCTCCTAAAAAGTTCTCACGTCCATGCCTACTGATAACGGCTTCCCCTTGCTGAGGCCCCCTGGTGGATGAAGTCGGACCTGGCTCCTCTCCAGCTGTGTCTGGAGCCTTCCCCTCCTTCCAGTCTGTGCTGCAGACTCTTGGCCTTCTTTCATTTTCTCAGAGGGGCCATGCTCCTTCTTGTCTTTAGATTTTGCAGGTATAAACATCCCAGGCCTTAAATGCCTAGAATACATTTCCCTAACTCTACTTAACTACTACTTACATAATCTTCACGTCTCAGCATCAGTCTTTTCTTCAGAGAAACCTTCTCTGAATCCTGGACCAGGTTTGGGTCCTCTCTTCTATGTTTTCACAGCTTCCTGTGCTGGACTTCTTGTAGCACTTGTCACAGTAGGTAGTAATTCATGGAAATATTGTTTAATATATTCCTCTACTGAACATCCCCCGAGGGAGGGAGGCTTTATCTTGTTTCCCACTAATTCCCTGGTGCTTAGCACAGCACCAGGAACACATTAAGTACCTGAGAAATATTTGGTAAGTGAATGAATGACTGAATTTTCTGCATATGGATGTGTATCCTTCAACTATATAAATAAAACTCATTACCTAAAATTATCAATTTTTATATCTTCTGGATGGAATTATTCTCTAAGTTTTTTCATAATCTCACAAGCTAGGAACATCTAGCTTTCTCTTACGGTCATTAAGACTCATTTATTTTGTTTAATAACAGCTGTCAAGAGGACTCTGTATAAAGAGTACAATAAAAGCCTGAAGCATACCCACACTTTACATGAATTCAGTACACTTCCTCCAGAAATAAAGTGTTGCATTTGTTGTAGAATTCATTTTTATTGCTGGTGAGAAACCTATGATGGTCATTCTCAAAGCTGTCACAGTCTATTTTAATGTGGCTTATATTTGTTAAGTTGGTGCAAAAGTAATTGCAGTTTTTGCCATTAAAACTAATAGCAAAAACTGCAATTACTTTTGCATTAACCTAATAACAATCATTTCTTTAGTTGTTTCTCAAAAAGCCAGGAGATAGGTCCTATAAACACTTTCCTTCCATGTGGGGAAATGGAAACCAAGGAAACTAGTCTTCCATGAGCCAAAGAAAATTAAAGATTGAAAACTAGAGATGGTAATGTGCAAACCTATCTGCTGAGGGCTGCTTCCCAACTGACAGAGGTATGCTGTAAAGCTCAGTCAAAATATTAAGCACTCTGCTGCTAAATATTGAGTTGTAATTAACTAATACACTAGCATAACCAAATTAGAATAATCAAGTGATGATGAACTAGTAAACTGTATGAGTAGTCAAGTAAAGAAAATTTCACTGTAAATGTGAGAATCTACTTACCCCTTTTGATATTCACATTTTTTCACTTTTAGTATACATTAAGAATGTATTTCAGAGAGATTTAACTTGATCTTTATTAAGAAAAGAAAGACTCAAAAACAGTCCTTCAAACACAAATGTCTCCTTTCTCTGAATCCTAGCATGCAGCATCCCTATCACTTAGTCAGCAATTAACTATTGCCCTCTCTTTTGTTGTTGATTTTTAACCTTTTCACATGTATGAGAACTATCTTGTTTCCCTCAATATATTCTAAGTTTCCTGATGGTAAGGATTTTCTTCTGATATTTTCAGATCCCTTCTGAAGCTCCTAGCACCTAGGACATAATGGAAACCCAATAAAAATATGCTGAACGATCTGTCAATTCCAATTGAATGGGAGAGTAAAAGGACCAATTAATACACTAAATATGTAATCTGGAGGAAACAAACAATGATTTTTT
>NW_012122166.1:17379-20410 GCF_000951035.1 Colobus angolensis palliatus | reverse complement strand
CACAGAACCGGGTCCATTTTGAAATATTAAAGCGACTGATGGGGACGAAGGGAACCACACACCACACTCAGAAAGTCTTGATGTTTTCTTGCTAAAGGGGCTTGCTCTCGCTCTCTCGCTCTCTCTCTCTCTGTCTCTCTCCCTCCCTCCCTCTCTCTCTCTCCCCGCAACCCCATCTCGTGCAGAAGCAAAGGACCAACAGTGAGTTTCTTCAGTTCAATGCCACATGCTACTCAAGAGGGTCCCTCCTGGGGCTGGCTGGGCGGCTGTGGATGGTGACAAAGTTTCAGCTCCACAAAGCTGCAACTCACTGTCAGGGTTCCCCTAGGTCATGCACAATGTTAGTAAAGTAGAATGCTCTGGAAGAACGGGACCAGGTATGAAGTTGGGAGTCAGGGAGGGAGGACGGAGGAAGAGAGGAACCAAAGACTGGGGAATCCATGCCCAAGATGATTGCAAGCGACATCACAGAAGGGTCCGTCAAACTTCCTTCTAGGTGAGGCCACCACCAGGTGCTATTTCAAACCTGGTTCTCAGGGTTCCTGAGATTCAGGGTGGGGCATGCCCTATACAGTATTTTTCCTCAATGACAGGTAATACTTCTTTCCATCACACTCTCAGAACGAATTTTCCATCCATTAAATGATCAGAAGTGAGGACTAGCTTTTCTTCACTGCTCAAGTTCCATTCACCTGACCTTAACAAAGGAAAAAAAAATGGTCTCTAAATCATAAATGCTCACCCACTTCGTAATTGGTATTCGTTTTCCAGAAATTAGAGGTGAGAGTGATGAGGATGCTTGGCTGGCCCCATGCATTCTAGCAGAGAAGGCAGTACCTCAAGGTAAGACAAAAGACTTGTTTGATGAAAAACGACTTACCCACTCACCTACCAGGTAAATCTGAAGTCGCCCCATTAAAGTCAGCCCTTTAAGGTTTATGGAGGCGCATACATTTTCACTGAGTTAAGGTATTATTACTAGGCAATGGTAACATTAAGCAATATTTTAACATGGAGTTCATCTATCTGAATAAAATCAATTACCCTTCCAGTGTCACCCAGCAGAGAAACAGTGCCCTGGGGAATAGAATGCCACAAGAGGAAATTTTTACAGTGACTTGTTTTGAGAATGGAAGACAGGAGCATGGTCCCCAAATGGGGTATTTCCATTAGTGTGTGCACCTTGGGCAGCCTGCTGGCAGAATGTGGAAGTATAATAATGATAATAACAGCAAACAAGTATCGGAAACTTTCCATAGCCCAAGCATTGTTCTAAGTGTTCTACTCTCATGTAATACTCAAGACTACCCTAAGAGGTAGACACTATTATTATCATCCCCATTTTACAGTAAGAAAACAGAAGTGCCAGGAGGCTTCCTAGACCAACTAGAGAGAACTGAGCTAGAAAAGACCAGTTTGAGTTATGGCTGGTTACCTTATCCTACACAAATTCATCCCTCTCACAGAGTCCCATTTTCCACATCTATAAAGTGATACATTTAGGCAAAAATATTTTTGTGTTCTTTTCACCATTATGATTCATTGAGGTCATCTGAAGGGCCTTGGAAAAAGAAATTGCTGAAAAGAGAGAGGAATGATGCTGAAATTCACATTTTAACTATGTCATAGTTTCTCTAAGTACTGGCCTAGGATGAAAATATACAAAGGAATATTAAGGATGATACTTATCTTTCTGCTCCATACCACAGCTATGACTTTTTTCCTACTCTTAGTGGAATTTTGATTGTCAGAGTAAAGCAAATTTTGGAAGAAAAAGAAAAAAAAATTGACTTTTGCTGTAATTAAGCAAATCAGAGAGAAAAGACCAAAAAAAAATCTTTTAAAAAGTTTTTAAAGCTAGATTTTGTTTCATTTTAGAAAATTTCTTACAAAATTAATGTATATTAGAAAGTCAAGAAAAATATAACTTTGCTTTATTTACAGCCATAATAATCTTTAGAGCAGGAAGGAGCCCAAAAGACAACACAGTTTGGAGGTTTTCACGTTTTTGAAGCAACAGAGTATTTTATTTTAAATAATATAAGGAACTCAAATGCATAACTCAGCTTTAAAAAATAGAGTGGCTCCAGTTGAATGGGGAAGGGAAGTAGTTAGTTCTCAGGTACAGAGTCAATCTCTGCCTCCTCTTTACCCCAGCCCTTAGTGCCCAGTGCTCCCACTTTGCAGATGAGAAAACCGAGGCCAAAGTACCACAAAACAACTAAGGATTCCTTGCTCCTAAACCACACTAGAAAACAACTTTGTCTTCTCTCTGCCAACAAAATATTTACAATTTTTAGATGCACCATGTTACTATGTCACTCAGATTGTGTTCTCTCTTCATCTATCACAGCCAAAGTACCTTTGATAGTTGCAGCAACACCACAAGCCACAATTTCTACTGGCATTCTGCTCAGAGGCAAGCAAAAAGAAACAGATGCAAACAGACCTGGAAACAAAAGGTCTGAGAAAACACAAAGCCACTCACAACTTTGCTTTACAGGTTAATTTCCTTTATTTCTTCCTAACCCATATTTTTCAGTAAGACTGTTTAGGAAACATTACATGGTCTAACATCACTAAATGCATATAGACATGCATACATACATACATATATATATGCACAGGCACATATACATGCATATATGCATGCATACACACATATAACCAACAATTTAAAGTACTCCTCCAAATACACACAGAGTAAGTCTATGGACTAGCCAACCTCTGCACTGTCAGAATTAAGTATCATAAAAGATTAGGAAGAAGGTGAACTACCTGTCCCAGAGTTCAAGGGGAAGCTAAATGTTACTCTGACAAAGGAATATGAATCAGGCTTTGAAGGCATGAGAATGTCCCCTCTGGTCTCTTTCATTGCTAAGATTTCATGATTTAATAATAATCACAATAACTGCATCTACCACCCCTACCAGTTTTTGAGAACTATCTTGTGCCAAGCACCATGGCAGGCACATCACAGGTTGGTCCATTTCATCCCCAACAAAATACTTCAGCACAGTTTAATTATGCT
>NW_012122166.1:14357-15589 GCF_000951035.1 Colobus angolensis palliatus | reverse complement strand
ACCCTCACTCTAGCCCCCACCTGAAATGGGACTCTGAAGAGCCATAATCTCAACTACGTGACCAAGTGGTGGCCCAGAGAGGTGAGAAGACAAAAAGATAGAAGAGACAGGGCAGCTGAGGGGCAGCCTGATGTAGCCTGCATGTGACCCACAGTTTCTATGCCTCTCTCTGCCAGGATCCTTCAGTTGCTCCCGCAGAAGAAGCTCATGGAATCCTCCCGATAGAGGTGGCACAAGCAAAGGAAAGGACTTGGAGTGGTACTGCCTCACCACACCACCTGGGACAAGATCCTTCTCTTGTTTGGCCATGGTTGGGTTGGGCTCGGGGACCTCTGGATCCCTTTCCAATGCTCACATACCCTAATGTTCCATCAACAGAGGCATGGTTAGTCTGGCCTGGGCTAACCAAGCTTTTCACGGACGCAAAAAAGCTGCAAGAAAACCTGCGTCTTTGCCCCCAGGCCAGATTTGACTATAATAAACATAACCTAGATTGCCCAACCAGAACCATGGACACCATACCCATGGATAGAGTGATTGGTCTAGGGGGTGACATGTGACTGAAACAGATCCGGTCCTTATGGGAGATTTGATGTGGCCACTAGGAGAGAGATGGTCTATTTCTCTTTTCTTCGAGAAAACAAGCCATATGGCTTGAAGTTATCTTAGCCATGGGGTTATCTTTTCACCATGTAGAGAGAATATACCAGACAAATGACATCAGGGCTGGGCGCAGTGGCTCATGCCTGTAATCCTAGCACTCTGAGAGGCTAAGGCGGCCAGATTACCTGAGGTCAGGAGTTCGAGACCAGCCTGGCTAAGATGGCAAAACCCCATCTCTATGAAAAAAATACAAAAATTAGCTGGGCATGGTGGCACACGCCTGTAATCCCAGCTGGTCAGAAGGCTGAGGCACAAAAATCGTTTGAACCTGGGAGGCGGAGGTTGCAGTGAGCAGAGATCACACTCCAGCCTGGGCAACAGAGTGAGACTTCATCGCGAAAAAAAAAGAAAAAAAATGACGTCAACACAGAAAAAGCTGAGATAAGAACTAGAGAGACAAAGTAAAAACAATGTGAGAGGATCCGCTGAGCCCTTTGATCCTGCTATGCCTGAAGCCAGAATGCCCACTGACTTTTAGGTTATATGAACCAAATAAATGTACCCCACCTATTGTTTTTAACTTAAACTAGTTTGAGTCAGATTTATGTTACTGACAACTAAAAGAATCC
>NW_012122166.1:9029-10514 GCF_000951035.1 Colobus angolensis palliatus | reverse complement strand
ACCTAGGACTTTTGGCCACTTTTTCCTCTTCATTTATTGCCAGATTCATCATCTCAAACAGTGTGCTGGAATTAGTTGGTAAGAGAGGAAATTTTAACGCACGATCTTTTCAAAACCCTCTGCCTTCCATAGTGAAATCCAACTTGGTTAAGGATTTATTGATAGAGGGCTGGTCATTGACTGCTGGTGACCTCGGGAGATTTATTTAACAACCATGGCTTCTAGAAGTGACATTCACATCAAAATGAAAATGTGTTTATGTCAAAATATTGGCAGGAAAACTTACATCATTCAATTTTATTATAAATTTGAATAGCATTTCAGTGATAGCCTACCTTCCACCATTACTGTCTTGCACTGGAAACCACCACTAATAAATGCATCATCATAAATCACTTAAAACATAAAGAAAAAAAAGGAAGAAAAAAAGCTTTAAAAAGCTGCAGAACATTTCAAGGCAAAAAGACTTCTGAAAATGTAGTGATTGGACATTTTTTTAATACCAGTTAAGCAGGTGTTTAAATTTAGGAGCTTATCAGAGTTTGCTCTTCAAAACTACATTTGAAGACATGATTCTGGGCATCTTGGCAACAGCCTCACACCGCATCCTTTTGTGCTGCCTGAAATATAGATCTGCTGGCTGAGCCCACCTCTCTTGGCAACCGCAAGCATTTGGGGCCAGGCTTTTCTAATCTGCCTAGTCCGCCAAGGTGGCCAGAGCCCTGCAGCGGCGAGGAGGCCTCATTTTTCCCAGCTGCTGCTAAGCACGGCACTAAATCAATATCCCATCAGACGGCGCTTTGCTGGCAACAATTGCAATTAATAGCGCTCCCAAGGCGGTGTGACGTCGCTGGGTGTTTGCAAAGCAGAGGAAAATCCCTCTATGCACCAGCGGTTCTGACCTCACTCCAGTGAGCTACTCGCCTGTCTTTAATCACCCGTGAAATGGTGCAGGAAAAAAGCAGTGCGGAGGAGAGGCTGCAAGGAAATAACCCACAGGGATGACCAGATGTGACTCATGCTTTTCACCTCTGAAGGGAAGGAACATTTTGGAGCAGGATGGCACTCTAACTTGCCTCCAAGGGACACAAGAGAGAATACGCTTCTTGCTCTCAGCAGACAAGGATTGTGCAATGCAGCTGAAGAAAACGACCAGCATCAACAATGCACTGGGACCCATGGCTGACATATTTTTCAGCTATCTGAGTAATTGAACAGTTGCCAAAATATAGCTCTTAAAGGTCATGTGTGGACAGAGCCATCACTGATACTGAAAGGGCAGGTTTAACCCTGGATGGTATCCAGAGGGCATATCCCAAAGTCTCTTCTTTCCCCAAACATAAATACTGCTACCAACACATGCAGTAGTAGTAATAGAAGTATAGTACTATTTATTTTTGGTATGTTGTATGTACTATATTTTTTTTTACAAGCATGATATCCTAGAAATTCCTCACACAGAAGCTTTAAGTAACTCGATCAAGG
>NW_012122166.1:6442-7849 GCF_000951035.1 Colobus angolensis palliatus | reverse complement strand
AGAGTTGGAAGAGCCAGTGGAGAGTAATAAGAAATGAGGCTGGAGAGAAAATGGGCGCTAAGCAAAATCCATTACCTCTCCAGTCATTGCAAAGGCATGGGTTTTTACTCAGAGTGAAATGAGGACTCATTGCAAGACTTGGAGCAGAGCAGGGACATGATGTGACTTCTGTTTACAAAAACCACTGTGGCTGCTGGGTTGAGAATAGACCATGATAGGGGCAAGGGCAGGAGGGGAAAGTCCAGGTAAGAGGCTATACATCTAGTTCCCAGGCAAAAGATGGTGGTGGCTCAGTCAGGGGGTAACCATGGAAACAGAGAGAAGTATATTCTGGATATGTGAGAGAAGAGTGGACTTACTGATGACTCTAAGATTTTTGGCCCAAGGAACAAAACCAACATATGTTCAGGCTCATCCCTATGTTCTAAAAGGGCAGAAGCCTGAGGGCTGATTCCCAAGGCTCCAAGGCCAACCTGAGAGAAAGAATAGGATGTTTTGCAGTTTCCAAAGATGTTTCCTTTTGTTCATGAGAGAGACAGATACTCACTCTGTATAGCCCATGAGAAAAGAGGAAGGAAAGAGTTCCTTAAAGAGCATGATTTTCACTGGATTTGAGTTTTGTAAGTAAAGTGTGTGCTTTGAAATGTTCCCTCCCTTCATGTCGGAGGCTACATAATCTTCTCTCCTGCACTGCTGGATGCTGGCTTACCTGGACCTAGCCCTGCTGGTCACTAAACCCTGGGGCCTCAAACAGCTTTCTAAAGTTAGGAGCTCTGGGCAGATACTGACTTCCCAGTGACCCAAATCTGACAACAAGGATGAGAGACCAGGGCTCCTCTCTCCTGTCCCCCGACCTCTGCATAAAAAACACAGGCATCTCTGGCTAGCCTAGGCTGCCAGGCACATGTTAAGCCATCAGCTCTGGACACAATCAAGAGTGAATCTGGAGGGCCCTTTCAGATCCCACTGCTTAGCCAGGAAGATAGTCTATGGGAGGTTAAAGCAGAAATTACCAAAGGTTTTACACAGGATAAGTCCCCCACTTACTTGCTTTCAGGGCTTGCCTTTTAAAATACTAAAATGGAAAAGCCAAGATGGTACAAAAACTATAGTTTTGTAAGGAAAAAATGTATTACACATCCACTGTGTGCAAGGCACTATGTTGAGTATTCTTACCAGCACTGTCTTTCTGAATCTACACAACATGGAGATTGTGAATTCAGCATTACTACCTTTTTTTCCCTAAGGAAAGTTTAGAAAGGCCAAGCAATTGGCCCAAAGTGATCCACTAGTCAGTACAGATGTCTAACTTCAAAGTACAGCTTTCACCACAACTATCTCTAAGGTGACAGACTGTCCTGTCTGCTGGGGACTAAGAGGGTTCATGGGATTTTCAGGTTTAAATGC
>NW_012122166.1:0-1201 GCF_000951035.1 Colobus angolensis palliatus | reverse complement strand
CTGCCAAATGGGAGACAAAGGCACAAAGGATGACTTTTGAGGTGACTGCTGTTTAGTCTTTGTGTTCTTGGTGTTGTCTCCTGGAGACTAACGGCAGAGGCACTGGCCCCTTGCCTGCTCTCAAGAACGGGCCATGGAGGAGCTGGTTTATTATAGGCATTCTACATTCTGCACATGCATACACAGAGGCCTCTCAGCTCTCCCTTGGCTTCGGTGGCATTGCTTCACATAGACAGAGAAGTCAGAATTGTGAGGCGTCCCCAGATGGCTTAGGAGCACATGACAACTCACATAAAACCATATTCTATTCAATAGGGAGAGAGGCTCCCGCTTTGGCCAGCTGAAACTCAGTTGCCACCTACAAATAAGGGAGAATTGCTTGGGCTAAAAGCACAGGTCTAGAAGATGTCAGTTAAATAACAATCAATTAAGTTCAGAGTTTTATCACCTCAACTATCCCATGAAATATCCTATAAGAATAAAAGGAGACAAAAAGAATGTGGTGAAGACATTAGAGGGTGAGAAATTTCAACAGATATTTGGAAGCAGAAAAGGAAGGGGAGAAGGTAAAATGTGGCTATTCTACCAGAGAAGAGAATGCTATAATCTAAATGCCTATACCCCGCTAACTAAGAGTGAGTTGATTCATCCTGCAAAACCCTGAGAAGACCCCCAAGACTTGAAGGAATCAAGTTCAGTGGAAAGTAGGGGTGAGGACAGAGTGGAGGACAGAGGTCTTAGCCTGCATCCCTATCCCCGGGATGCTGGCAGCCAGATGGATGCATCTCCCACCCACTTATGCCCAGGTAGCAAACTAAAACATTCTTCTCTTGAGAAATTAAGGAATTCTAGAAAAAATAACACAATGTACCATTCATGATTCTCCAAAAAAAGACTGACTAAAAAGCTGCCCAACTGCCCTCCAGGAAACATGAAAGCCCAACAATCGACAAGACCCACCCACATAGAGAGGGCTTGCTGTTAGCTTGTAATACTCTTAAATACAAATGGACAATGACTGTCGTGTATTTAAGAAAAGTCTTCTACTAAATGATACGAGTCAAAAACAAATAACAAAAAGGAACCTGGAAGAAAAATCAACAAAATGCAGGGAAGAGATGAAACTTTTAGAGAAAAAGAGTAACTGATATCTACCGCAATAAGATAAAATATTGCAGAGAAGAAACAATAGGATGCTACC
>NW_012122165.1:0-1175 GCF_000951035.1 Colobus angolensis palliatus | reverse complement strand
GCAGTGGCATCCCAGCACTTTGGGAGGCCGAAGCGGATGTATCACCTGAGGTCAGGAGTTTGAGATCATCCTGGCCAACATGGTGAAACCCCATCTCTACTAAAAATACAAAAAATAAGCTGAGTGTGGTGGCACGCACCTGTAGTCCCAGCTACTCAGGAGGCTGAGGCCAGAGAATGGCGTAAACCCAGGAGGCGGAGCTTGCAGTGAGCTGAGATCCGGCCACTGCACTCCAGCCCGGGCGACAGAGCGAGACTCCGTCTAAAAAAAAAAAAAAAAGCACAGAGAAACTTGTCAAATATGAAACAATATAAAAAGATCTCCAATATCTCTGAAAGCAAACAGAGCAAGGTGTAGAGCAGTCTAATAGCATGCTATGCTTGCATTTACACAAGAAACTCTAAAAGAATTCCAAAGAAACCAAAAGTGGTTACATGGGATGGGAGGTTTAGAGGGAGGCAGGAGAACCAGATGGATGGACAACAGTGGGGAGAACAAGGCTTTCACAGTATGTGTTTTCATTCTTTTAAATTTTGAACCATGTGACCATATTACCTATTCAAAAATAAATAATTCCAAATAATTTAGGCTATTTATTTCTATCTACCTCTATTTAAGGACAGAAAAAAGCTACAAACCCAAGTCTCAATCAGCCATTCTTGATAGGATTTAAATGTTTCTATTTCAATGTGCATACAAAACTAAGAAGTTCCATTAAAAATACTAAGTAAAAAGCAATTTTGGCTGGACACTGTGACCATCATTACAAGGACAGATGATGGTGTTTCTTTCTGAAACAACTGTTCCACATGCAGTGCAGTTCTAGCTGCTTTCCAGTGAGCCAGACAGTGGTCTCAACTTAACGCCCAAACTACAAGGTATGTCATCTGGATAAAGCTGACTCTGCTACTTGCTTTATTCCACTATTAGTACTCAGAATAAGGAGACTTCTCAAAATCAACCCAGCCTGATTCCTCTACAGGGACTTCAGTTATGACACGAAATAGCCTTCATTCCATAATCATGGAATGATTGTTTTAAGTCTTGTTTTTTGAGTACAAGTTCAAAACCCAATTCCTTGAGAGGTAGAGGCAGATGGTATAGTATGAAGAACACTAACTACCTAAGAGACCCTGGCCATACCAATTCATTTCTCTGGGTCTCCATTTTCTTTT
>NW_012122164.1:0-3364 GCF_000951035.1 Colobus angolensis palliatus | reverse complement strand
CACTGTGCCCGGTCTCATTTTATATTTTGTCTCTGTTATATGCATAATAAGTGGCATAGCATGCCACCGCTGTATCTATTGCCCCTTCCCCTGCTTTAGGCCTCCTTATTGTGCCTGGTGATCTCCTTAGAAACTGAATATAGGAGGTGGGGAGTTGGTCTTATTTGAAAAGTACCTCATCCTTTGAGCATACACTTAATTAATTTTGTCTTTAGTATAGAAAGATGATCTATTCTCAGCACTGGCAAGGTGTTTTCCCCTCTCATTTCACATATATTTATTGATCTTTTTAGTGTCAGATGTTGTGCTATATTGAGATATGGCAGTGAACAAGAGAGCATTCCTTTTTGTCTTTGGAAGAAATTTCTTACCACAGGAATTTTGGTGCCCATTAGAGACCACCTCTCACTCTCTAAGCTAAAACAGCCAGACTATTTCTTTGTCAGTCTCCCCTGCAGCTTGGGCACAGGCACAAGACTTATACTCAGACAGTCACACTTGCCTCCTCCAGACTTTTAATCAGGATCTGGTGATTCAAAAAAGCAGGTAGGACTGAGCGCCGTGGCTCACACCTGTAATTCCAGCGCTTTGGGAAGCCGAGGCAGGAGGATTGCTTGAGCTCAGGAGTTTGAGACCAACCTGGGCAACAAAGCAAAAGCTCATCTCTACTAAAAATTTTAAAAAAGTGGCCAGGTGTGGTAGCATGTACCTGTAGTCCCAGCTACTTGGGAGGCAGAGGTTGGAGGTTCACTTGAGCCCAGAAGGTTAAGGCTCTAGATAGCCATGATTGCGCCACTGCACTGTGACCTGGGAGACAGTGAGACCCTGTCTCAAGAAAAGAAAAAAAAGGTAGAATGAAAAATTCTTTCTGGTGATAGCAGTAGTAGCTGCCACACTCACCTTCCAGGGACTCCAAGAGCAGTGGTGCTGGCAGCAATGTTGTATACCCAGTGTTGTTGGTGCAAGTTGCTGTGACTTGTGTCTAACATGACTACTCAGTGGAGGTCAGGTACTTTTTATGCCAACAGCACATTTTTTATTAGAAGTTAGTGACATCAGAATGGCATAGAAAAGTTCTCATTCACTTTGCAACATTTGGATGTAATGTATCAACTGAGAAAGCCGTCTCCCGCGCAGAGGTTGTAGTGAGCCAAGATCGTGCACTGCACTCCAGCCTGGGCAACAGAGTAAAACTCCATCTCAATCAATCAATCAATCAATCAATCAATAAATAAATAAATAAATATCTCTCCAGAAGCATATAAAACTGGGCAACAGAGTAAAACTCCATCTCAATAAATAAATAAATAAATAAAATAAATAAATAAATATCTCTCCAGAAGCATATAAAATTAATTTTTCAGGAATGATGCCATAGAATACTTGGATCATTGAATCTCTTTTGGGATGTTAGTTTTCCATATTCCTGTTTGTTGGTTAGCTAAGTGTAAAGCATCAAAGTGACCATTGCTTCTTTTTTTCCAGGAGAATGATCCATCTGTGAGACTGAAAATTGCATCATTGTTGGGTTTATTATCAAAGACAGCAGGATTTTCACCAGACTGCATTATGGATGATGCCATTAACATCCTGCAGAATGAAAGTAAGTTGCAATTTAAAAGCTCTATAATCAGAGCAGAAATCTTTAGTTCTTTCTTATAGAAGTTAGGACAAAATTTTGTTGTGTTGATTGTTATTGAAAAGGGATTTGAGGATAATTTAATGAAACCATGTATATATATTTACATTGGAGTAGAAGTACAGTTTATCTCTTAATAACTGTCATTTATTGGCCAAGTACTATATATTTGAGGTAGTTTACATATGATATAGATATTATTGTCCCTTTTTTTTTTTGCTTGTTTGTTTTTTATTTTGCGGCAGGGCCTTGATATATTGAGCAGCCTGACTCCAGGCCGGAGTCCGGAAGTCCAAACATGTTAATGACCCTTGCTATGTATTACCCTATTGCTTTCTAAAAGGATTATTTCAGCTTACAATGAAACCTGTAACTGAACATGTAGTACTCATTTCATCAAGAAACATTTTTTTTTTTTTTGATGGAGTCTCGCTCTGTCTCCCAGGCTGGAGTGCAGTGGCACGATCTTGGCTCACTGCAAGCTGCGCCTCCTGGGTTCACACCATTCTCCTGCCTCAGCCTCTGGAGTAGCTGGGACTACAGGTGCCTGCCACCACACCCGGCTGATTTTTTTGTATTTTTAGTAGAGGCAGGATTTCACTATGTTAGCCAGGATGGTCTCAATCTCCTGACCTTGTGATCCGCCAGCTTCGGCCTGCCAAAGTGCTGGGATTACAGGCGTGAGCCACCGCACCCGACCAAGACATATTTTTAAAAGCACTAAAACAGGCTAGGCACAGGTTAGGCTAGGCCTGTAATCCCAAAACGTTGGGAGGTCGAAGTGGAAGGATCCCTTGAGCCCAGGAATTTGAGACCAGTCTGGGCAACATAATTAAATCTTATCTCTACAAAATATTAAAAAATTAGCCAAACCTGGTTGCTCACACCTTTATCCCAGCTGCTTGGGAGGCTAAAGTGGGAGGACCACTTCGACCTGGGAGATTGAGGCTGCAGTAAGCCATGATCATGCCACTGTATTTCAGCCTGGGTAACAGAATGAGACCCTGTCTCAAAAAATAAATTAAAATAAAATAAAATAAAATAAATACAAGCACCAAAAGAATAACATTGCTTCAGTACAGAAGTATCATTTTTTCCCATGGAAAATTCTTATGGTAGCTATGTGAGAAGTGACATTTTAAGGATAACTAGACTGGGCGCAGTGGCTCACACCTGTAATCCCAACACTTTGGGAGGCCGAGGCGGGCGGATCACGAGGTTAGGAGATCGAGACCATCCTGGCTAACGTGGTGAAACACCGTCTCTACTAAAAAGACAAAAAATTGGTTGGGCATGGTGGCGGGCACCTGTAGACCCAGCTGCTCGGGAGGCTGAGGCAGGAGAATGAAGTGAACCCGGGAGGTGGAGCTTGCAGTTAGCAGAGATCGTGCCACTGCACTCCAGCCTGGGTGACAGAGCGAGACTCCGTCTCAAGAAAAAAAAAAAAAGGGATAACTAGGTGTTCAGTGGGGAGTGGGGTCAAGAATGGAGTCAGGTGTGGGGGAAGGCATTCTATGTAGAGAAGTTAGCCTGAGCAAAGATAGGGGGACATGGAATTTGTGGAAAAAAGAGTGTTAAAGGAGACCTGAAAGAGATGAAGCTAGAAAGATAGGCAAGGGTAAACATCATGGAAGGCCTGGTGTGTATGTGTTATATGCCTTCTAGGATATTTGGACTTTACCTTGAAGGCAATGGAAAACGTTTTTTTTTCCTTTTTTTTTTTTT
>NW_012122163.1:0-8290 GCF_000951035.1 Colobus angolensis palliatus | reverse complement strand
AGGTGCATATTAGGTGGCTCGTAAGAGATTTTCCAGTTGCTACCCCTCACTTTCTTTTTACATCTCATTGGCAAGAATTTGGTTACATACCCATGCCTAGGTGCAGGGAAATCTGGGCAGCCATACAGCTAGCTTAAGGAAGAAGGGAGAATGGGTATTGGAGTGAGCAGCTAACAGTCTCTGCCACAGTGATATAGTAGGTGAAACAATAATTGAATCAAATCCCCCAAGTCTGCATGCTGAATACAAAATTCACTTGCCAGTGACTTTAAGATTTTTGGTGGGTGATGAAAATGTTTTAGAATTAGATAGTGGTGATGGTTACACAACATACTAAAAACTACTTAATTGTATACACTTTGAAGGATGACTTCTATGAATTACATACTGGTTTTCAAAAAGAATCCTGTGGTCTATACAGTTCAAGAAGGGAAAACAAAGACTCAGAAATGTTACTCTCCAGAATATAAAGACAATAGCTTAAAAAAGAGTGGAGGCTCTCCCAACATGTCTTGTGGCTCTGTTTATTTAAGGAGAAATGCTCCCACACTAATACTGTATGCCTGATGCTGGCGTGTAAGGCAAAGTGAGAGATAAATGGTTGAACTGCAGAGTGGCAGGTGGTGATAATAATAGTGATGAACACAACAGCAGCACATATTTATTATTTATCGGACACTCAGTAAGTTATGAATGTGACAGTTATAATGGCAGACATTTCAGATCATATCAGAAATAATCTTATGAGAAAACTGAGGCAGTGACTGATTCACCACCTTGTCAAGGTTACATGCTTTGTAAGTAGTAGAATGTGGGTTCCAATTCGGGCAGCCTGATTCCACAGTCCATACTCCTGAACTGTGCTTTATGTTGCCTCTAAACACTGAAGCAGGAGCCATGGACTCTCATTTACAAGTAAGGAAACTGAAGCTGAACAAGCTTAAATATCTGGCTCTAGTGATCATACAGCTAGTAAGAAGGTGTTACTGGGTTCAAAACTAGACCTAGATGATTCTAAAACCATTGATTCTTATATGTTACTGCCTACCAGGTAATCAGACTTTCTCTTACTGCCAAAAGTGTCCTCCCCAACTCATCTTTGATAAAGGAGCAAAGACAACACAATGAAGCAAAGACGGTCTTTCAACAGATGGTGCTGGAACAACTGGATGTCCATATGCAAAAAATTAAATCTGGGCACAGACCTTACACAAAAATTAACACAGAATGGATTATGGACCTAAACAGAAACACGAAACTAAAAAACTCTTAGAAGATAACATGGGAGAAAACCTAGATGACATTGGGTATGGCGATGATGTTTTATATAGGACACCAAAGGCATGATTCATGAAATAATTAATAATGAAGACTTCACTATAACTAAAAACTTCTGCTTTGTAAAAGATAATGTCAAGATAATGAAAAGGCAAGCCACAGACTAGGAGAAAATATTTGCAGAAGACATTTGAAATAGGATTATTATCTAAAATATACAGAACTTAAAACTCAACAATAAACAAACAATCCAGTTCAAACATGGGCCAAAGACCTTAACAGATACCTTACCAAAGAAAATATACAGTTGGCAAATAAGCATATGAAAACATGCTACACATCATATGTCACCAGGGGGATGCAAATTAAAACAACAATGATATACCACTATACATCTATTAGAATGGTCAAAATCCAAACACTGACATCACGAAATGCTGGTGAGGATGTGGAAGAACAGAAACTCTCATCCATTGCTGGGAATGTGAAATGGTACAGCCAGAGCCACTTTGGAAGACAGTTTGGCAGTTTCTTACAAAAGTAAACATACTCTTACCATACTTCCCGGTAATCACGTTCCTTGGTATTTATCCAAAGGAGTTAAAAACTTATGCCTCCACAAAAACCTACATATAGATGTTTATAGTAGCTTTATTCATAATTGCCAAAACTTGGAAGCAACCAAGATGTCTTTCAGTGGGTGAATGGATAAATAAATGAATATATCCAGTGAAATACTATTTTGCACTGAAAAGGAATGGAAGAAACTTAACTGTGTATTACTCAGTGAAAGAAACAAATATGAAAAGGCTACATACTGTATGATTCCAACTGTATGAGGTTATCAAAGGGCAAAACAATGGAGACAGTAAAAAGATCAGAGGTTGTTAGGGGTTAGCAGAAAGGGAGGCATAAATTGGTAGAGCATAGATTTTTAGGGCAGTGAAAATACTCTAGATTATACCATAATGGTGGATTCATTATATGTTTGTCCAAACCCATAGAATGCACACAGCAAGAGTCAACACTAGTGTAAACTGTGGACTTTGGGTAATTATGATGTGTCAATGTAGGTTTATCAGTCTTAAGAGATATACCTTCTGGTGGGGGTGTTATGGGGAAGGCTATGCATGTGTTGTGTTAGAAGGTGTATGGGAAATCTCTGTATGTTTCTCTTAATTTTGCTGTGAAACTGAAACTACTTTTAAAAAATAGTCTTACATTTTTTTACATTGAAAAGGTTTGCCATATGGTGCTAATCTATTAGTAGACACATTTGTCTCACAGATTTGTTTTTATTGTTAATAGCAAAAATAAAGTGTCAAAACCGCCACTAACAACAGTGTCCTCTGATTTGGAGGAAAAAATAATCTTTTAAGGATTTGGGGATTTTTATCATATATACTTAAAATTAGGCCTGGTGCAGAGGCTTACATCTGTAATCCCAGTACTTTGGGATTAGGGACTTTGGGATTAGTACTTTGGGATTAGGGATAGTACTTTGGGATTAGGAGTTTGAGATCAGCCTGGGCAATATATAGTGAGACCTAGTCTCAAAAACAGAAAAACGAGAAAGAAAGAAGATTAAAAAAAAAAAAGATAAATTTGGTTATAATTATTAAAGGGCTTCTGTAAAGTAAGACTGGACATATTTCATTTTAGGAGTTCCTTGTTCATTTTTACACTAAAAAGCTCTCCTGGACTAAGTGACATGATATTAGTTTAAAAGCCACACACACAGACACACAAACACATGTAGGCATGGCGAGGAGGATGACCTGCCACACAAGACTTGCTTTTAATTAGATATTCAAAGCACATCTTTCCTTTGACAAACCTAATGTGATGCAGTAAGATGAATTTCTTTTATTTTATTTTTTCCTCCAGATGATCCCATGTGGTCCTGCTAAGTGTATGGCTTACTTTTGACAGGCATAGCATCTTTTTAAAAAACTGGATTGAAGTTGTTTGCAATTTTCTGACCATTTGGGGTATAGATGTTTTTTGCACTCTTACTGCTATGATTGAACAAAACACAGGAATCTGAACAGTTCATTCTTCAAGGCAGTTTAAAGCTCAGGCAATCCTACCTCAGAACGGGAGAAATACTTCCTTTCAAATTGTGTGTACATGGAGTTATTCTGCACGTAGTTGGTGTATGTGACAGATGCAACACACACTAAAACTTGAAGGAGTAGGATATTTGGAGGTGCGTGTGACACATCTGATTCTGTACTAGTACTTATTCTGTGAATAAGTGAGAGCAAACACAGGGCAAAAAATGTTCAAATATAGCAATTATAAAACTAGAAATACACACAGGGACACGAGCTCAACAAAATATAACAGAAGGATGGTTTTAATGGTAAGACATTAAGACTCTTTACCTGGCTTGTTAAATTTCATCATCCCTGAAGAAACATAATTTTGTTGAATACTTTAAAGAGTGTATTAAAAATTTATATTTTAGAATTTAGAATTTTATCTGAATACTGATGTGGTAAGTGTAAATATCACAGTCACACTCTCAGGTGTGCAAAAGGGTGACTCTGTTTCCTTTTGGTGTTCAAGTTATCTTCTGTTTATACCCCATTCCTCAGTTAATGCAGGAAGTTACTTTAGTTCATTCCAGGCGAATTGAATCTAAATTAATGACTTGGGTCCAGGATCGTGTCTTTGTTGTTTATGTACCCTCATTCTCTGGGGAGCTTGTGTAAATGCCACTGCAGAGAACAAGGAAAAGGTGCTTGGATCTAACCTGGCCTCCCACTGGAGGTGTTAACTCATCCCAGTTGTCTTCAGCACTTGCATGGCAACTTGGGGTAGAGAGAGAAGAAGCATCTTGGACCTGCTGCCAGGTCACTAGACTTGCTACCACCTGCCTGCTGAAGCAGGGTATTTCCCTGACCCCTTTCCAGGACGTGCAACAAGGATGCCTGTTTACTTAGCCTGCCACTCTCAACTCCTTGTGGGAGGGAACACACAAGTCAACGAGGTGGGAACTGGAGTACACAAGCACTGGAACCACTTGGCTGCTTCAGTGCCAGCAGGAGTGAACTCTGTGTGGGCCCTGCAGCAGCATTCAGATTGGCGTGTCTGCAACCCACAAAATCTCAGAGGGTGTGTACAGTGCTTTTAGCACTGCTGTCTGTGAATGGCTTCAGTGTTAACAGCTCAGTGGGCTGTTTGCCTTGTTGCATGGGGTGGCTGCCCTCTGCCAGCGAGGGCAGAGGGCCAGTGTGGCAGCCCTTTGTATCTGTCCTCCTGGCTCCTGAGCTCTTGTCCAGCATCCAGGAAAAATGAGGTCTCATGAATGAATTGAAGGATGGTAAATGTGGGGGATTTTATGGTTGATGAAAGTGGCTCTCAGTGGGGAGGGGAGCTGAAAAGGGGATGGAGGGCAGGAAATCTTCCCCTGAAGTCCAGCCATCTCCAGCCAGATTGTTCTCCAAAGTTGTGCCATCAAATTGTCCCTCTGAAGTCAATCCGCTTGTCTACAACATCCAGCCATAGTCCAGATGTCCAGCTGCTTCTCTCCACCAGCTGAGTCTGGGGTCTTTATAGGCACAGCATGTGGGGTGGGGCAGGACCATCAGTGGTTTAGGAAAAGGTGATGTGCAAGCAGGAAAACAGGGATATGAGTTCTCACTTTGGGCTGTGGCCTCAGGCTTTTTGGCCTGAAGGTGGGTCTTCACCAGGGACCTGCCCCTGTCTACCTAGAATTTCTCTGCCTCTTGTTGCTGTCATTGCCAAGGAGCAGCCATATCCAGCAGGTTCCTGGTTTGAACTATATAGGCTTTATCAGTGTGAGCAAAGAGTCTTCTGGTAGACAGGCCATCATTTTCTCTTTCTCTGATCATCTGAGTGTATCTGTAACCCATAGGATACTTTAGATGCTTCTCTCCAGCCATAGGAAACCAGAGTTGAGGGTGTGGATGTGTGTTTGAAGTCTCTTGCTCTTTCATGCCTAATACATGTGTAATGCCACCATTTTCACAGTTCCACTGGGTAGCTTGGAGGACTTTTCTGTGAAGCCTGATGTCCACTTCCTCTAAGACAAAGTAGATAATGTATTTTCTTTTCTGAGATTCCCAAACATAAAACTTAAAGTAAGGGTACATGCTGCCCATTTCCCCTATGTAAGACTTTCTGGTGGATGGGAAGGGTGTATAGTTTCCAGACATGTCTATCTTGAATTTTCTCCGCATTCTACCTACCTAGCTTCTATAGAAGATTCTCATCATTTGGAAGTAGTCGGGAGAATGGTACATGTGGGGAAAAAATTGTATGCTAGATGTCATCTACTGTTAAATGTTTTATCTTTTACCTGAATTTCAGCATTTGAATTTAGAATTCAGTAATTCAACGTTTGGGGTTAATGGTGACCCTCATATCTTTTGGATCAAATGGGAAAAAGTTAGTTAATATCTCAAATAATTATTCTGCCACTCTAACTTAGGTGCAACATTCAGTAATTTATGTAAAAAAGAATAAACCAGTCTTTATTTACAGATTGGGTGACATTAGACATAACTTTATTGTTTTAATTACAGCTTGAAGATTGTTATACTGATAACTTTTCTATTATTTTGAATTTGCACTGAGAAATTAAATTTTACATAGTTGAAACAAGCGCAAACTAATTAAATACCGTGACTAGGGAAAGAAGTTTCAACTGTAATTTAAATCTGAGACATTGTTTTTCAGATATGATTTGGTCATAGAATAAACTCACCCTGTTGTCTTGTTTCCCAGTGCTGTCTAAAAGAGGGAGAGATTATTTCATCATCCAACAGATAATTCTGAAATGTAACAAATGCTGACAGAAGTGACAAGCATTTCATTTTCTTTGAATGGATTCCAAAGTTCATTCCACTTGCTGCATACATTTCTTGTTCGCCAGATAACTGCTCCAAAGAGTGTAAAGTCTGTGAGCAATTGTGGTGTAAAATTGTTATGCACACTAAATACTTTACCTATGACCTCTGCCTTGTGTACCAAAGGAGGGATCAGGAGCTGACCTTCTCATGCCTGGAAGAGGAAACTAATTTAAACAAGTTCCAGACTCGTGGGTACAGTGAAGGAAATATCAATTTTTCTCAAGTTTGTCTGGGATTATTCAAGTATTTCCTACACATAACTTTTACAACTTTTAATCACCAGTATCAAAATTTTCCATAGGCAGTTAAATACCTAAGAGGATATGATAAGAGGGTAGGATTTTTACTTTTTGGAGTGAGTGAAGAAGGGAAACTTCCACTTTTATTTTGCCCATTGTCATTGGAATTTCACCATAGCCAAGTGCCTTGTCCTGGCCTACTGCCATGAGTAGGCATTCTTTAGTGACTGAACATTAGCCAGAGATTCACTCAATCCACTGAAAACAAACTCTTCTCATGTAGAAATGACAGTGAGTGGATCAGTATTTTCACAACCCATCTACAGAAGAAAAAAATGGGAGGCAGCAATATTATTTCTTGAAAGTGGTGACCTCTGGCTTGAGAACTCATCCATATATCTAAAAATCACATGTTAAATACCTGGACTATTGAGAGCATGACCAAATTCAGAAAGTAATTAAAATGGCAGTCATAAAAATCACTGTAACTAACTCACAAAAGGCCTTTGGTCTCCTATTTTGGGTCTATTGTTCTAACTTTGCATTTGATACTAAGCAGATTGATTAATTGACACAGGTTGAATATCCCTTCTCTGAAATGCTTGACACCAGAAGTCTTTTGCATTTTAGGGCATTTTGGATGTCAGATTTTCAGATTAGGGATATTTAATCTCTATGGCTCAAATATTTTAAAGTAGCCCCTATGATCCTCGCCTCCTGGTCTTTATAGCCTGGTGTTCATAATTGCTTCCCTTGAGTTTGGGCAGGATCTGATTGCTTCTAGCCAATAGAATATGGCAAAGGTGACAGGATATTATTCCTCTGATGATGTTCTATAAGACACCCTCATACTAGAAGACTTGCTTGAGAGTCTTGCTCTCCTTCCTACTGGCTTTGAAGAAGCCACCTACCATGAGTTCTACAGATACAGGCCATGAATTCTTCCAACAACCTGTAAAGTAAGAAGTAGACACTTCCCCTGATGAGCCACCAGATGAGAACCCAGCCCTATCTGACACTTTGATTTCAGCCTTGCAAAGCACCTGATCAAGCTATGCACACATTCCTGACCCACAGAAACTGTGAATTTATAAATGTATAATATTATTAGCCACTAAGTTTGCGGTAATTTGTTATGCAGCATTGAAAACTAACACAACTGGTTTCTTAAACTATGAAACAAAGACATTGCCACTTGAATCAGGTAGGTATTGATAGCAACGAGAGAAGAGACAACTGACAAGGAAACAAAATTATCGAGAAATTATTTAAAAAGCACTAGCTGTCTAAATCAATGTGGTATAGAAATGAGTAGCCTTATACATCAGTATAATCTTTGAAAGCATAATTGAGTAACAAATGTGTGCATAATTATGACTCCAAGTTTACAAGCATTGGTTACGTCATGTAAAATACTTGCTGTACAAGAAGGTAGAGATCTATGTAATACAGTTGGGGAAAAAAGTTGCATAATTATTGATGTGACATTGGATGTGTTTGACCATGGAACGTGGAATAGTTTGAGAATTTAAAATTTATTCTAGGATTAAATGAGACATCATAAAATAAGTATTTATCATCAAAGAATTACATATCCCTTTCTCACATTGTGATGTGTCAAAATCTTTATAGAATAGGAAGTAAAGATTTAAAATTACAATAAAAGCTTGAGCTGAGAACTCAGGTACCACTTATTTCTATGCAGCCTGGACAACTTGGTCTCTGCTTCCAAGGAGAAAATGTTCCTGGAATTGTAAACAATACAGAATGGCTAATGATGGTTGTGGACCATAGGCTGGCTTTTCCTTAGATTGTAAGGTATGAGAGGAAGAGATTTCTTGGTCTGTGAAACAGCTAGTAAGGAAACAACTACTATTGAGTTCTTATTTTTAA
>NW_012122162.1:0-1077 GCF_000951035.1 Colobus angolensis palliatus | reverse complement strand
AGTTTTTTTGTTTTTTTTTTTTTTTTTTGAGAAGGAATCTTGCTCTGTCGCCCAGGATGGAGTGCAGTGATGCAATCTTGGCCCACTGCAACCTCCGCCTCCCGGGTTCACGCCATTCTCCTGCCTCAGCCTCCCAAAAGTGCGGGGTTTACAGGCATGAGCCACCGCACCCGGTTGTCCTTACTCATTTTGCTGAAAAAAAAAAAAAAAAAAATGCGTTTTGACCTCTTGGTGCCACTTACATTTCATTATGCCATGACTCTATCCCGAGATCCTGTTGCCCTTTTTACAGAGTTTTCTAGCGTCATTTATTCAAGGTGCTCTTATGTTCTCGTGGTAAACTATAAATCATCTGCCCCACAGACTTTTATTGGGTTAAGTTTTGTGTTACAGGGATTTAGGGTTTGGGAGCCGGGGAAAAGGTAGGGTTTTATATCTGAGTGAGAAGGATATTCCTTTTGAATTTCTCAGCAAGATTTTTAAAACTTGATTAATGCAGTAGGAGATTCTATTTGAAATGCCAGAAGCCCATCAAATTAGCAGGGTATATGAAGCATTCTTATGAAATAAAACATGATAAATATGACATTATTCATCTCACTGGATATAATTACATGGTTAAGAAAATACTTCATAGAGTCAATCATATACATTGCTTGGTTATTGTGATTCTAACCCTAGACTAGAAATATTTAGTGTTTTTTTTTTCAATAGGTTTTTGGGGAACAGGTGGTGTTTGGGTTACATGAACAAGTTCTTTAATGGTAATTTCTGAGATTTTTGGTGCACCCATTACCCGAGCAGTGTATACTGGACCTAGTGTGTAGTCTTTTATCTCTCACTCCCCTACCACCCCATCCCCCAAGTCCCCAAAGTCCATTGTATCATTCTTAAGCCCTTGTATCCTCTTCATAGCTTAGCTTCCACTTATGAATGAGAACATACCATGTTTGGTTTTCCATTTCTGAGTTACTTCACTTAGAATAATTCCATCCAGGTTGCTGTGAATGCCATTACTTCATTCTTTTTTATGGCTAAGTAGTATTCTATGAGATATATATGTGTGTGTGTGTGTGT
>NW_012122161.1:0-1732 GCF_000951035.1 Colobus angolensis palliatus | reverse complement strand
TCCTCTCCTCCTCTCCTCCCCTCCTCTCCTCTCCTTTCCTTTCTTTCTTCATTTTTGAATATCTTAGCCCCTTCCAATTTCAAAGGCTTTAAATATGGTGTTTCCATCTATGGAATATTCTTACCCCATTCCTCATATCACTATGGGAGATTGATTACAACTCAGTCCTAATTTTTCACCTTCCTGTATCCTATGGCAATATGACTTTGCAGCATCTTCCATCAGAGGTATAGTCTCTTTCACCATTCCTCAATCTGGTCTGGCTTTGCAAAAAAAAAAAAGCAATAGAAGTGACAACATACTGGTTCTGAACATATGCCTCAAGTAGCTGTGTAGCCTTCTATCCCCTTGCTCTTGGATCCCCACTCAGCTACCATGGTAAAAGCCGGGAATAGCAGGCTGGAGCATGAGAGACCATGTGCAGAAGAAATAAATCACTTCAGTTGCCTCAGCCTGGGCCAACAATACATAATGAATTAGCCCAGCAAAATCAACGTAACTGCATATGTGACCACCAATGTATAACTGAACCCCAACAAGACCAGAGGAACCATCGAGTAAACCAAAATTTGTGACCAAAAATAAACGTTTACTGCTGGACATCATGGGGTTTTTTCATGCTTTATTTCAGCACATTATTGTGGCACTAGATACAAAAAACCCCAATAGATAACTAAGTTTTGATGAAACTTAATTTTCACTCATTGGAAATCTCATCCATCTTGATCCTGCTTTCTTGAGCCTCCAATAAATAACTCTTTCATTTTAGTCTCTCAGAGTTTCCTCAGAATATTTATTAAATTTTTTTAAGCCGTACATATTTATGTGATCCCTCTCCTACTGCTTACATAGACTCACGGCAGGCAAGGATATGTTTGTTTTATCAGCACTGTAACTTCCACACATGATAGAATGTGACACATGATAATAGCTTAATAAAAACAAGTGAAATTAATGTATATAAATAAAAATACCTTTATAGGCCGGGCGCGGTGGCTCACGCCTGTAATCCCAGCACTTTAGGAGGCCAAGATAGAAGGATCGTTTGAACCCCAGAATTCAAAACTAGCATGGGCAACATAGGGAGACCTTGTCTCTACAAAAACATCTTAAAAATTAGCTGGATATGGTGGCACATGACTGTATTTCCAGCTACTTGGGAGACTGATCTGGGGTGGATTTCTTGAACTTAGGTGGATCCTGATTGTAGTTAGTCTTGATCTCTCCACTGTACTCAAGCCTGGATGACAGAGTG
Source organism: Colobus angolensis palliatus (assembly GCF_000951035.1). NCBI lineage: Eukaryota > Metazoa > Chordata > Mammalia > Primates > Cercopithecidae > Colobus > Colobus angolensis. Next base: position 477 of record NW_012122161.1, on the reverse strand, counting down.
AGATCCTGTCTCAAAAACTAGTAAAAATAAAATAAAATAAAGTAAAATAAAATAAAATAAGACAAAACATTAGCTAGGCATGGTGGTGCAAGCCTGCAGACTCAGCTGCTACTCAGGAGGCTGAAGCAGAATGATTGCTTCAGCCCAGGTGTTTGAAGTTGCAGTAAGCTGTGATTGTGCCGCTGCACTCCACCTGGGCAATAGAGTGAGACTTCAATAAATTAGATAATGTCATCACTTAAATAATATATTTCTTAAAATTGTATGGAGTTCTACTGTTCCTAGGATACAATTCAAAATCCTGAATATTAGCAACAAGGCCAGCATAATATGGCCCCTGCCAATCTCTCCAGCTTTTTCTGACACCATTCCTTTTTTTCTTCAATATGCTCCACAGCACAGTTCCTTCCCTCCCTCCCTCCTTCCCTCCTTCCTTCCTTCCTTCCTTCCTTCCTTCCTTCCTTCCTTCCTTCCTTC
>NW_012122160.1:0-1045 GCF_000951035.1 Colobus angolensis palliatus | reverse complement strand
TCAGTCTCAGTAGCTAGGATTTAGACATGCACCACCATGCCTGGCTAATTTCTTTCCACTTTTTTGTAGAAGTGGGGCCTCACTATGTTGCCCAGGTTGATCTCAAACTCCTGGTCTTTATCCTCCTACTTTGGCCTCCCAAAATGTTGGGATTATAAATATATATTTAAAAAAAGAATATATATGTTTATATATATGTTTATACATAAATATTTACATATTATGTATGTTTATATGTGTTATATATGATATATATGTATCATATATATGTTCTTTTTTTTTTTTTTTGAGATGGAGTCTCACATTGTCACCTGGGCTGGGGTGCAATGGTGCGATCTCAGCTCGCTGCAACCTCCGCCTCCCAGGTTCACACGATTCTGTTGCCTCAGCCTCCCACGTAGCTGGGATTACAGGTGCACACCACCACACCTGGCTGATTTTCTGTATTTTTAGTAGAGACGGGGTTTCACTATGTTGGCCAGACTGGTCTTGAACTCCTGACCTCATGATCTGCCTGCCTTGGCCTTCCACAGTGCTGGGATTATAGGCGTGAGTCACTGTGCTAGACCATTAAAAATATTTTATTCCCGTTTTCTTATTGGAAAATTAGAAAAATATAAACAAAAATATTCAATTCCTACTACCCAGCAATTGTTACCATGACTACCTTGGTGTGGATCCTTGCAGACCTTTCCTTGTGTTTGTGTATTTGTGTATGTGTGTGTGTGTGTATGGTTTACATACACACACATATATGCACACATATATACACACCTTTTTTCCTAAAAAATAGAGTTGTATGGCTGGGCGTGGTGGCTCACACCTGTAATCCCAGCACTTTGGGAGGCCGAGGCGGGTGGATCATGAGGTCAGGAGATTGAGACCATCCTGGCTAACATGGTGAAACCCCGTCTCCACAAAAATCAGCCAGGAGTGGTGGCTCACACCTGTAATCCCAGCACTTTGGGAGGCCAAGGCAGGTGGATCACTTGAGATCAGGAGTTTGCAACCAGCCTGGCCAACATGGTGAAACCCTGTCTCTACT
>NW_012122159.1:0-2974 GCF_000951035.1 Colobus angolensis palliatus | reverse complement strand
AGGAGGAAGGAACAGTGAGTGCAAATGCCCTGCCATGGTGTGAGCTGGGCCCAGTGCAGAGAGGAACAGAGGTAGGGCAGGCAGGAGGCAGGTCTGGCAAGGGCTGCCACTCAAGGCAAGGGCTTTGGATTTTATTCTGACCCTGAGGGAAAGCTCTTGGATCCTTACCCTAAGTAAGGGTCTGACAGATGAGATTTGCAATTTGAGAAGGTCACTCTGGCTGCAGCATCAATATTTGTAAATAATTTATCTGAATCTCATACTGGTTGTAGCTCTTGACATTTACAGAGAGGCCAAAAAGACTATGGGAAGACCTCATGGTTGTCAGAGAGATGATGGTGGCTTGGACTGTTGACAGGGGATGAGAGGTTGAACAGTTTGCAAATTTATTAAAACCTTGTGTGTGTAGTTGAAGAATGATCCTATTACTGTTTCTTGCTCAAAGGCCCTACATGTGACTGTACCAAAAACACAGAACGCAGGAAGACACAACAACGTAGACACTGCTGGCCAGGAAGCATCTTCATCTGCTGATCTGATTGGTTGGGCATGCCGAGCAACATTCCATGTGCAGGTCTGTCTGGTTTTGACAGCATCCCACGGCAAGGAGGGTCCAAGACTAAGGGGTTGGTCATGAGACCATGTGATCTCCTCTTGCTTACCTTTGCATGAGGGCAGAAGGCGGCGCTGGCTGCATATCCAAGCTTTCTGCTGCTGTCATTATGGCATAGCACATAAGGCCACTCAGCAGACTCATGTAACCAGCAAAGGGTCTGCTCGCCACTGGTACAAAAATGCCAGAATAACAAGAGCAAAGTGTGATAAGGAGATTTTATCATCCATGCTAATAAGAGAAGGAGTGGGCGAAAGTCTTTCCAAAAATTTCCACCCTTCAATTTATGGAGGGAATGCAGGGGTTTTTAAAGAGAGAGGGGTTTGGAATGGAGAGGAAGGGGGGGCTAGGAGGGGTGAGTGGTGCGATCCACTCCAAAAGCTTATCTTGAATTATTGTTCCCTTTGGTGAAGGGGCCAGTGCCATCCTGGGCCTGACCAGGTTGCAAACGAACTGCAGCCAGTCTTGCAGTTAATTTCTAGTGCGTGAGCGTGAGTAAACGTGAGTGAGTGTAGCCAGGAGTAAATTTCAGCCTTGACTGGGGAGAAAATTCTGGAGGTATAATGTCCATGTCAAGATCCAGCCCCTGGATGGGTGCAATGGCTCACGCCTGTCATCCCAGCACTTTGAGAGGCCGAGGTGGGCAGATCGCTTAAGGTCAGGAGTTCGAGACCATCCTGGCCAACATGGCGAAACCCTGTCTATACTAAAAATACAAAAATTAGCTGGGTGTGGTGGTGCGCGCCTGTAATCCCAGCTACTCAGGAGGCTGAGGCAGGAGAAGGGTGTGAACCCGGGAGACGAAGCTTGCAGTGAGCAGAGATCGCGCCACTGCACTCCAGCCTAGGTGACAGAGCGAGACTCCATCTCAAAAACAAAAACAAAAACAAAACAAAAAACATGAAGGGGCTAGGCTTCCTCTCGGCATGGTAGCCAGGTTCCAAGTAAGACTATTTCCCCAGCAAGTGTTCTTGCTGGAAGTAGAAGGAAGTTTCCACTTCCTTTTTCATGGAACGCTTGCTGGTGAAATAGTCTTGCTTGGAACTGGCTACTATGCCAAGAGGAAACCCAGCCCCTCCATGTTTGAAAAAGGGGATTGGATGGAATTGTTGTGGTATGGAAGATATTCTACATAAACACACATATATATATGCACCTATGATCTTCCCAGTCTACTCTGGCCTCCACCATGCTTTTTCCCCAGAGAAGGGAGACAGATCTTACAGCATAAATTAGATGATGCATTCACTGCTTAACCTGGGAATACCACGGGCAGCAGCTCACTCCTACAATTCCAGAAGTTTGGGAGGCCAAGGCAGAAGGGTCGCTTGAGGCTAGGAGTCCAGACCAGCCTGGGCAACACAGTGGGACCCCATCTCTATAAAAAATTTAAAAATTAGTCAAGTGCGGTCATATTCATCTGTAGTCCCAGGTACTCAGACTGAGAGGCTGAGGCAGGAGGATCACTTGAGCCCAGGAGTTTGAGGCTGCAATGAGCTATGATGGCACCACCATACTCCAGCCTGGGCAACAGAGCAAGTCCCTGTCTCAAAACAAAACAAAACCTGGGAAGGCTTTTCTTTCCTCATTTTACTTAAGATAAAATACAAAATCTGTAACAGGCCCACCACATACATTCTGGAGGGTCTGGTCTCATCCTGTCTCTGGGTGTTTCTGGAGGGGTGCATCCTGCCCTGCCCTCTGTTCCTGGAATACGTCAAGCTCAGTTCAGCCTCAGATCACTGCCCCCGTAGAGTGGACAGTCTGATGTTGGAGGTGGACCTGAGTCAATCCCATCACTCAAGCACACATAAAACTGGCCCTGGTGCCACGAGTGACAGGGCCACAGTGCCAAGAGCCTACAGCAGGAGACTTGGCTCATCAGAGAGACCAGTGAATGAATTCTTGACAAGATAACTCTTCAATGGAGCTTTGGAGGGTGAGGAGTTAACTAAATGAAAATAGGGCTCGGTCAGGCATGGTGGCTCATGCCTGTAATCCCAGCTACTTGGGAGGCTGAGGCAGGAGAATTGTTGAATCCAGGAGGCAGAGGTAGTGAGCCAAGATCGCACCACTGCACTACAGCCTGGGCAACAGAGTGAGACTCTGTCTCAGAAAAAAAGAAAATAGGAGGAAGTGGTCGGGTGCAGTGGCTCACACCTCTAATCCCAGCACTTTGGGAGGCCAAGGCAGGTGGATCACCTGCGGTCAGGAGGTTGAGACCAGCCTGGCCAACATGGTGAAACCCCATTTCTACTAAAAATTAGCTGGGAGTGGTAGCGCACGCCTGTGGTCCCAGGTACTCAGGAGATTGAGACCCAAGAACTGCTTGAAGCCAGGAGGCAGAGGTTAGAGAGAGCC
>NW_012122158.1:0-1600 GCF_000951035.1 Colobus angolensis palliatus | reverse complement strand
CCTCCCTGTGTCCATGTGTTCTCATTGTTCAACTCCCACTTATGAGTGAGAACATGCAGTGTTTGGTTTTCTGTTCTTGTGTTAGTTTGCTGAGAGTGATAGTTTCCAGCTTCATCCATGTCCCTGCAAAGGACATGAACTCGTCCTTTTTATGGCAGTGTAGTATTCCCTGGTGTATATGTGCCACATTTTCTTTATCCAGTCTGTCACTGATGGGGATTTGGGTTGGTTCCAAGTCTATTTTGAACAGTGCCACAATAAACATACGTGCGCATGTATCTTTATAGAATGATTTGTAATCCTTTGGGTATATACCCAGTAATGGGATTGCTAAGTCAAATGGTATTTCTGGTTCTAGATCCTTGAGGAATCACCACACGGTCTTCTGCAATGGTTGAACTAGTTTGCACTCCCACAAAAAGTGTTCCTATGTCTCCATATCCTTTCCAGCATCTGTTGTTTCCTAACTTTTTAATGATCACCATTGATGATGAGGTGGTGGTATCTCATTGTGGTTTTGATTTGCATTTCTCTAATGACCAGTGATGATGAGCTTTTTTTCAAATGTTTGTTGGCTGCATAAATGTTTTCTTTTGAGAAGTGTCTGTTCATATCCTTTGCCTACTTTTTGATGGGGTTTTTTTCTTGTAAATTTAAGTTCTTTGTAGATTCTGGATATTAGCCCTTTGTCAGATGAGTAGATTGCAAAAATTTTCTCCCATTCTGTAGGTTACTTGTTCACTCTGGTGATAGTTTCTTTTGCTGTGCAGAAGCTCTTTAGTTTAATTAGATCCAGTTTGTCAATTTTGGCTGTTGCTGCCATCACTTTTGGTGTTTTTATTTGCCGATGCCTACGTCCTGAATGGTATTGGCTAGGTTTTCTTCTAGGTTGTTATGGTTTTAGGTCTTATGTTTAACTCTTTAATCCATCTTGAGTGAATTTTTGTATAAGGTGTAAGGAAGAGGTCCAGTTTGTTTTCTGCATATGGCTAGCCAGTTTTCACAATACCATTTATTAAACAGAGAATCCTTTCCCCATTGTTTTATCAGGTTTGTCAAAGATCAGATGGTTGTAGATGTGTGGCATTATTTCTGAGGCCTCTTTCTGTTCCATTGGTCTATATATCTGTTTTGGTTATTTTATCCTTGTAGTATAAAGTCAGGTAGCATGATGCCTCCAGCTTTGTTTTTTGCTTAGGTTTGTCTTGGCTATGTGGGCTTTTTTTTGGTTCCATATGAAATTTGAAGTAGTTTTTTTCTAATTCTGTGAAGAAAGTCAGTGGTAGCTGGTGGGGATAACATTGCATCTATAAATTATTTTGGGCAGTATGGCCATTTTCATGATATTTGTTCCTATCCAATAGCATGGAATGTTTTTCCATTTGTTGTGTCATCTCTTATTTCCTTGAGACTTGAGGTCCTTCACATCCCTTGTACGTTGTATTTCTATTTTATTCTGTTTGTAGCAGTTGTGAATGGGAGTTCACTCATGATTTGGCTGTTTGCCTATTATTTGTGTATAGGAATGCCTGTGACTTTTGCACATTGATTTTGTATCCTGAGACTTTGCTGAAGTTGCTTATCAGCTTAAGGAGATTTT
>NW_012122157.1:0-1393 GCF_000951035.1 Colobus angolensis palliatus | reverse complement strand
ACATGATTGTTATTTTCCCACCAGAAGGTAGGGCAGCAATGTCTTACAATCATCCATCTAAATGGTGACTTAGGGTTCTTTATTTATAAAATGATGATATAAAAATCAGCCCCAGCCTCTTTACAATCACAATACCTTAAAATTAGGTAGACTATTTTATTGACTTTGGAAAAAAAATGCAAAGCTATTTACATGCATTATCACATTTGCTTCTCACTAGCTATTAGAAAATGAAAAAATTATGCGCTTCTTTCAGTAATGAGGAAACTGAGGTCTAAAAAGGTTAAATATTTGCCTAAGTTTACACCTGTGTATCGGGAAAACCTGCTCCCGATGATTACTTGGATTCTTTTCTATTTCCTAGGTGTCAGGGCTGGTTTGAGAAATAAAGGGAAAGAGCACAAGAGAGAGAAATTTAAAGCTGGGTTTCCGGGGGAGACATTACATGTCGGCAGGATCCGTGATGTTCCCCTAGCCGTAAAACCAGCAAGTTTTTATTAGCGATTTTCAAAAGGGGAGGGAGTGCATGAATAGGGTGTGGGTCACAGAGATCACATACTTCACAAGGTAATAAAATATCACAAAGCAAGTGGAGGCAGGGCGAGATCACAGGACCACCGGATGGGGCGAAATTAAAATTGCTAATGAAGTTTTGGGCATGCATTGTCATTGATAACATCATATCCTTCGGAAACAGGGTTTGAGAGCAGACAAGCTGTCTGACCAAAGAATTTTCCTCGTCCTAATAAGCCTGAGAGCGCTACAGGAGACCGGGGCTTATTTAATCCCTTCGACTTCAACAATAAAAGACAGGCATGCCTTGAGGGGGCCGTCTATAAACCTACCCTCAGGGCGCATTCTCTTTCTCAGGGATGTTCCTTGCTGAGAAAAAGAATTCAGTGATATTTCTCCTATTTGCTTTTGAAGGAGGAGAAATATGGCTCTGTTCCATCCGGCTCACCAGTGGCCAGAAGTCTTATCTCTGGTGTTCCCTGAACATTGCTGTTACCCTCTTCTTTCTTCAAGATGCCCAGATTTCATATTGTTCAAACACAAATTCTCTACAAACAATTTGTGCAGCTGACACAATCATCACAGGGTCCTGAGGCGACATTCATCCTCCTCAGCTTAAGAAGAAGATGATGGGATTAAGAGATTAAAGTAAAGACAGACAGGAAATCACAAGGGTATTGATTGGGGAAGTGATAAGTGTCCATGAAATCTTCATAATTTATGTTCAGAGATTGCAGTAAATACAGGCGTAAGAAATTATAAAAGTATTAATTTGGGGAACTAATAAATGTCCATGAAATCTTCACAATTTATGTTCTGCTGCGGCTTCAGCCGGTCCCTCCGTTCGGGGTCCCTGACTTCCCGCAACACTGTGTTTGTG
>NW_012122156.1:0-1201 GCF_000951035.1 Colobus angolensis palliatus | reverse complement strand
TAGGCAGATCACTTGAGGCCAGGAGTTCAAGACCAGCCTGGCCAACATGGCGAAACCCTGTCTCTACTAAAAACACAAAAATCAGCCAGGCATGGTGACATGTGCCTATAATCCCAGCTACTCGGGAGGCTGAGGCACAAGAATCACTTGAACCCGGGAGATGGAGGTTGCAGTGAGCCAAGATTGTGGCACTGCACTCCAAAATGGGGGATACAGCGAGACTCTGACTCAAAAGATAAAAAAAGAAATAAGTGGTCAGAATCCCCATCATCACAAAATAGGATAGGAAGCACATGGCCAAAAAGGGCTTGGACTCTGGAAAGGGGTACATAGAATCCCAAATCAAAGCCACTATGGCAAGGAAACAGGAGTACATTCAGATGATGAGGCAAATGTCAATGAGACCAAAATTCTCCCCCTACTGGTATTTTTCCAGAAGTACCTTTCCGGCAGAATCATCCAGAGTTTTTCACAGCAGATCCATCCCACTTGTCAGTTTTTCCATGCTTCTCATCCGTCTTCCATGTAGCCAACAAGCCACTGAGGCTACTGCCTGTCTGGCAGCTGGGATCACCGCTGGCCCAGCTACTGCCTCCACCACCACTTCTCCTGCCGTGGGCAGCTGCTGCCATCCTGTCACAAAAACCTTTGTTTGAAAGGTTTTGTTTCCAACCTTTGGGAAAAGCCACCAATGGGTAATAAGACTTAGAAGGCCCACCATGCCCTTGCCCTTCCCCTCTTCTCACACCACCTCTTCGGTCTCATGTTTTGGCGCTCCCATTCTCACTAATAATGTTGTGCCTATGTTGCATATTTTTTACCATTTCTGGAAGGTTCTTGAACTGAGGTCTCCATGCTATTACTCAGTCCTTTAAAAAAAATAACAACTTGAGATATAATTCATATGCCATACAATCTATAATTTAAAGTATACAGTTCAATAGTGTTTGGACAAAGGGAGGCAAGATGGCGCAGTTCCGGGTTCTTCACCGTCAACTTTCCCGCGCCCGGGAAAGACATGGGTGGACTGCACAGACGCAACCCGACCTCTGACGGAGAAAAACCGGAACCCGCCTAGCCACGCCTACCGCCCCGCCCCTGACCCGCCTATGTCCCGCCCACTGCCCTCCCACTTCCGGGCCCAGGACATAAAAGCCGCTCCCGGCGGGCACGCGGAGCGACCTTCCTCGGGGTCTCCTCG
>NW_012122155.1:124905-126010 GCF_000951035.1 Colobus angolensis palliatus | reverse complement strand
TACATGTTAATTTTTTTTTTTTTATGTTTTGCTGTTTTAGAGACAGAGTCTCACTTGTGTTGCCAAGAGAGCTTGAGCATCAACTGGCAGTGAGGACAGCCGGAAAGCAACCGACTTACCCCTCTCACCAGACCTTCCAACTGTCTGCCACACTGGCATTGCCATGTATCCCTGCATCTTGTTGGTAATGGTGGGGGCTGTAAATTGCATGATTGCTCTAGAAAGTGTAGTTAAAAATCACTTAGACACCCAGATCCCCTCTCAGCTCCTCGTAGCATGAGAAATCGCTCTCCCCCAACTCTGGGAGTTGGAGGCCAAATGTACTGTCTGCACAGCATGAACCAGCAGATTTATGGGCTTTGGAACTTCAGACTCACTTGAAGGCATACATCCCAACCCAGCGTAGGGATTTCGGTTGCTGTCTACAGCAATCTGCAGTCCCTCACCTCCGCTGGAGTTTGGCATCCAGATTGCTGGCATCTTGCCCCTTCTCAGAGATGCAGGAGAGTCTTCCTGTGTAATCTAAACTTCCCCAGAGAGGAGACTTAGTAACATTGGCAGGCAAAGACCTCTGGAGTTTGCTTCGTTAGTAAGCTCAAAACATTTTCTCATTTCAACGTTAGTTTTTCTTAGAGCCATGGGTTACTAAGGAGGATGTTTCTTAATTTACAAACACATACGGGGGTTTGTAATAATCTTTCGTTATTGATTTCTAGATCCCATTGTGGCATTGTGGTCAGAGAATATACAAATCGCTGAAGAATCCATTGTTTATGGACATTCCTGGGATTGTATTCATTTAAATATCTTCATGTACATTGTAGTGGAATATAATACAAAAATGGAGTTGCATGAAAAATGCAGGTACCGCTCAGTGAATGGTTCCACAGGAACGTCTGATCCCCTATGATCTGGGTTAAGAAATGGTGAGCTGAGATCCGGCCACTGCACTCCAGCCCGGGCGACAGAGCGAGACTCCGTCTCACAAAAAAAAAAAAAAAAAAAAAAAAAAATGGTGTACTGTATTTATTGCCGGCAGCTCAAAAGCACTCTCATGCCAGTCACTCTTGTCTTCCACCTCGGCAAATCTAACCACTCTTGTGAC
>NW_012122155.1:122590-123781 GCF_000951035.1 Colobus angolensis palliatus | reverse complement strand
AGACACCAGCTCTTAGTTTCATTGTTTTTTTCTATTATTTGTCTATTCTCCATTTCCTTTATTTGTGCTCTAATCTTTATTACTTCCTTCCTTCTGCTAACTTTGGGTTTACGTTGTTCTTCCTTTTCTAGTTCTCGAAACATAAAGACAGGCTGTTGGTTTGAGATCTGTCTTCTTTTTCACTGTAAGCATTTACCACAATAAACTTCCCTCTTAACACTATGCTTTCCCTGCATCTCCTTAGTTGTGGTATGTGGCGTTTTCATTTTCATGTGTCTCAAGATGCTTTCTAATTTCCTTGTGGTCTGTTCTTTGACCCATTGGTTATTGAAGAGAGTGTTGTAATTTCCACCTATTTGTGACATTTTCAATTCTCCTTCTGGTATTGCTTTCTAGTTTCATTCCATTGTGGTCAGAAAAGATAATTGGTATGATTTCGAACCTCTGAAGTTTGTGAAGATCCTAAATGTCAACACAAAAGCTAAAGCATAAGACCTCTGGAAGAGAATTCAGGATAAAGCCTTGAAAAACTTGCTGTAGGCAAAGGACTCTTCTAGCTATGACACAGAAAGCAATAGCCACGCAAAAACACGTTAAGTGAATTTCATCAAATTTAGAAATCTGGCTTTTTCATCATTAGAGAAATGAAAAAGCAAACCATTCGTTGTGGCAATGTTTGCAATATATACTACCCGACAATGGAAACGTTTGCACGCAAAACACCACTCTTATAATTCAGTATTAAGATGACAAATCATAATCAACGTGCAAACCATGTGAATGGTTCTTCACATGCCAAACCAAACGATATGCAACTGGTCAAGAGAAGAGGCTGGGGGCCAAGGTCACTAGTGGAGGCAGCAGCAAAGCTGGGTCAGAGATCTCAGGCAAGTCACCTCCCTTCTCTGAGTCTGTTTCCTCAAATGCACAGTAGTAGCTCAGACGATCTTTGAGGGCGTCATGAGGTAGTGGGCAAAACGCCCTTGGCCCAGGGCCTGATGACGACGAAAACAGAGAGGAGCAGCAGGATGGATGCCCAGGAAGGAAAACACCCAACCTGATGTCTCAGGAGGCTGGGAGGGCGGTGGCAGGCCTCAGCAAACTAGGGTGGAGCCTGTCGTTCAGGGAAGCCGTGAGGGGTGGCGATCATGCACAATGAAGGGAGATGGGGAGCGGTATGTGCACATGGGC
>NW_012122155.1:117228-120810 GCF_000951035.1 Colobus angolensis palliatus | reverse complement strand
ACCTAGGTAGGCCTGGTGGTGTCCTCACTGGGAGAGCCCTGCTGCTTGGGGAGAAGGGCTGTGAAGCCCCAAACAGGCCACCGCTCCATCACCGGCAAGGGGCTGTGTACACGTGCACCGTGCGTTGTTTTTATTACATCCTGCTCCCTCAGCAATCACGGCCCACTACCGGCCTTCTACCCACTGGAGGGCTGAGAACATCACTGCGGGGCCCACCTCATTGTCTGTCAGACTCGGTACCGAGGACGGGGTCCTGAACTGTGTGGATGATGAGCCAAGGGTTCCAGAACATCGTCTCCAAGGAGGCGGTGTGGGAGGTGGATCCTGGTGAGAGCCTTGGACCCTGTCCCTTGGCGGGAAGGGCAGTGGCACCAAGCTGCGGTCTTCCACCCAACCCCTGCTCTGGCCCCTCCCCTTGCCATGTCCCTGGGGCTGCTGAGCAAGGAAGGCTTGTAGAAAAAATCACATAACCGTGAGCACTGGGGCCTCTCCAAACTCCTGGTTGCACACTCAAGTGTAACCAACCTCTGCACCTCCCAGCATCCCACCTGTCCCTGTGGACCTTTTTGGCAGAGGTGGGGCCCACCTATCCCAGAGAGCCTGAAGAAATGTCCTTGCTACAAGCCCAAGCATGGCCAGGTACAGCAACGGGTGTGCAGGTAAAGGAAGAAACGTCCAAATTAATTTTGCAACTTTAATGTAACACTGATACCCAAAACATGAAAGCGCAAGGAAAAGCACAAAATGAAAGCAGGAAGAGCAAAGAGAGCTTCATCTTGCATGCCACCTCTGACTGACAGGAAGAAGCTGCCTAGGGTGCTGTGTCGAGAAGGAATCTGAGAGGAGGCACTCTGGCTTGGCCAGTAAGATCGCTGCAGTTCGTCAACGGTGCCTGTAAAAGCACAAGAAACCAAAGTGACAACATCCATGGACACACGCGAACCAGGGAGGGATATACGTAACAAATAAGTGTCCGTCCATGCTGTTGCCGTGGCCCCCAACGCCCCCATCCCGGCCCCCCCTCTGACATCTCACCCCCCTCCGCAGCCCTCCTGCGGAGTCTCATTTCTCTGCTGAAACCCTTACTGGATCCAGGAGAAGAAGCTGGCGCCAGCTCTGGCGGCATTTCTGGTCCGGATGGTGGAGCTGGTGCTAGGGCCATCTAGGACGCTGGTGCTGGCCCCTCCATTGGTGCCACTGCTGACACCAGCTCTCCACGTGGCCCTCCTGTTGGCACGGTTGCTATTCAGAATGTACTGATGGTATCTGGCCCAGAAAGCAAAGGGGATCCTGGCCCAGGCGTCGCCAAAATCTCCGTCCTCATCCCAGGTCAGGAGCTCCACTTGTATGTCATCCCAGCTCCACCGTCCAATCAGAGCTTCATCCCCGATATTCATCTGGGCCCTCATCTGGGCCCTGGCATGTTCCTCGGCCATATCCACATCCATTGTCTTGAAAGCATCATCCACAGCCTCCAAGAAATGAGCCTTCCATTCCCGGGGGTCTCGGTTCTGATTCTGTGGAGGAAAAGGGCAAGCATAGACACAGAGCTACCCCACAGTGGCTGAGCACCCACGGCCCGCCTCACCCTGCCCCGTGTGCTTTGCGAAATGACGGCAAAATCAGGACCACAGGGATCAGGGGCTCCTACTATCCTGTGCCAGACCTGGGATTTTACCCCATCTGTGACCTCGTGTAGGGTGCTCTGGTGCTTCTGTGAGTGTTCGGTACCCTCACTGGAATATGGGGTAATGGGAAGGAGGCCTTGACCAAGAAACAAGCAAGGTATGGAGAGCACCACCCCCGGTGCCGGGCACCCAACAGAGGCTCTCCCTTACCTGGGCGATGAATCTCAGGACCCTCATCTTGCTGGTCTCATGGCGGGCTCGCAGGCCCCAGAGGAATTCATACTCAGGTGGGTTGCTGTTAGGGATCTTCTTGTATTCCAGGTACCTTGGCATGAGAGGAAAGTAAACTTTGCTTCTAGCCAAGCAGACCTGTTGCTGAACGGATGGGTTCCAGGGGGCCCCTCCTCAACCCGATGCTGCAGCTCAGCTCCTGGAAGAGGACTGCCCTGCCCCTCCAGCCCTTCACTCATGCCCAAACCCACTCCCAGGACTTCTGCCTGCAAAAGTGAGGCCTTCAAAGCCTCTTGCCATTGGTCCTCCCCGGAAGCCATGCGGAGGTGCAGGGGGGCCACATGTGGGGCATTTGTCTGTAGGGAGGCCACAAGTTTGTGCCCCTCATCACAATGGCCCCAGCTTCCTGTTGGGTGTGTTGTAAACAGAGGAGCCATTCTTCAGGCCGCCTGCTCTGAGCACACCCCACCTTGAGGGTCTTGGCCACACCCCGGCGGAGCCCTGGAGAGGCCCACCAGAGGAAACGACTGGAAAGGAAGAAACAGTCAGCCAGGAGAAGTGTGCTCCAGGCATCCTCCTCAAGTCCTGACCCTTTGTGGGTGTGCATGCGCGCCTGTGCGTTGGCAAGTCCTCCAGGGACGGGGAGAGGGTGGGCCCTGGCCTGAAAATCAGGAGAGTTGGGCTGAGGCCCTTACCAGCTGGGAGCCATGCTCAGAGGCGTCCCCTCTCTGAGCTCCAGGTTCCTTAGGTGTAAACCAGGGGGAACTCTCGTGTCAGTCTACAGGGCAGGTGCTCAAGGAGATGGTGGCCGTTATCACACCCCACACCGTGTTCTCAGGTGACGTGCGCTCCCTTTTCCCAAGACCCCCCTGACCTTCGGCTCCCCACACGCTCGCATACCCCCACTGCCACTCACTCCCAGGCCAGAGGCACCCATCCCTCCAGTTGAAGATGTGGGATAGGGAACTGCTTTTTCAGCCAGACCAGCACACAAGGGATGCTCGAGTGAGAGTCGCAGTTAGCTCAGGTGATACTTACTTCTGCTTCACAAAGTCATCTGTGATGAGCTTCCTCAGATCGCCGAGGAATGGGTGCCTCACCCTGAGGGCAAGGAAAGGAATCCATGAGCAGAGGCGGTGGCAAGGGCCCTCCCTAGCATGACTATGACTTCCCAGCCCACGGGGAGTCGCCGTGGAGGCCTGGGCATGGAGCAGAGGCCAGAGGACTGTTGGTCAGGGATGCCCCAGGTAGGGATTTGATGGAGCCCCTGACTCTGACTGTCTCTCTTAGATGTCATCTGGGGCCACAGAGCAGAGAGGGGGCTGAGCAGCGTCCGGCACCGCTTCCCCATCCGCCCCGGTGAGACCCTTTGCTCTCTACCGAGCCCAGGGCGCCCCACGCCCTTGCACCAGACCACCAGGCTATTGCAATCCCGGGACCTCTTTGGCCAGAGGATAGCACCGCGGGGAGGAGCTGGAGAGGCCAATCATACCCAGGGCGCAGTCCCATCTTGCGTAGTGCCTCCCAGAGGACAGCTGCGAGGGGAGAGGAGGTACGAGAGTTTGGCACCCAGAAGATGAGACTATGGGCAGCCCCCCAGTTGCAGGTCCGGCCACTCACCCTCGCTGGCACGGTTGCCATTCATGAAGATGACGCCCAGAATCACCAAGAGGAGACTCAGCCTGGGAGTGTCCTTGGTTCTAAAGGTGTAGAAAGAGAAATC
>NW_012122155.1:107282-113988 GCF_000951035.1 Colobus angolensis palliatus | reverse complement strand
AGGCGGCGGCGCGGGCTACGTTGGCAGCACGGGCGGCGGTCTCATTGGCAAGTGTGTCCGGATCCAGTTGCAATGCCTCCACCAGGGTCTGGGCCAGCACAGGGTTTTCCAGTTCCCAGGGCTCATTCTGCAAGGCCAGAGAGAGGGGTTGGGGAAGGCAGGTCACTCGACGACACACTTGCGTTAGCTTGCCTGTGCTGGCCAGCCTCTTCCCAGCAGTCAGCCCTGAACACCCCAAGACCTTCCCAAATCCTCTTCTTCCGAGCAGGGGAGGAAAGGTTTGGGGAAGCTGGGCAGTCCTTTCCCACACAACCCTCCTTGCTCCCCCCTCCTCCCTCCCCCATTCACAGGGGAAAGGCCCAGGCCAGCAGGTGGCCTCACCGATAAGATGCGAAGGCCTGGACCCAAGCTTCCGAAGGCTCTGAGGATATGGATGTCAAAGCTGGTGAGGGTGCCGTAGCCACCAAACGCACCAAATTCTTCATAGTCGTTGCTTTCAACCATCTCTTCCTCCCGGACTTCGTCGCTACCCTCATCCATGTCTTCAACACTGTAGTTTTCCGATTGCACGCTGAAGCTTCCCTCAGCCATGCTGCGGGTCCCAGGGAGATGAGAGCTCAGCCTGAGAGGGAGGGTGAAGCAGCTGCAGGGGGAGGGGGCGGGATCCACTGGGAGGCGGGATCTCTCGGGAGGTGAGGGGCGACAATCATCAGGTTACTAGGCAATATTAGGCAGTAGGGGGCAGGGGGGGAGGTGGGGGGGAAGACGGTTTGGCTTTCTGATGGGGTAGACCTGGTCAGGGACAGAGCCCAAGGAAAGGGACAGAGGAGGTCGCAGGAGGCGCCGCACTGAAAGCGGAGTTTAGGATGGGCAGACTCGCCATCCCAGCGGCTAGATTTGAAGAGGGGGTGTTCTGGAGGGCTGGGGTCCGAAGAGCCCCGAAGGGGATGTATTGGGGAAGAGAGAAACAAAGGGTTTGGATTTAAGGGCCAGAGAAGGGGACCGGGATGAAGGGGGAGCAGATGGGAGAGCTCAGACAACGGGGACAGCGGCAAGCGGCAAGCTCTGCGAAACAGAATCCCAGGGACCTTTTGGCTAGGTCCGGGAGGGGGGCCTAGGTGGGGCTCAGACTAGAGCACTAGAGGCGGATGGAGTGGGGGCCTCAGACCTAGGTGAGGCTCCAATTGGAGCGCTGGAGATCTCAAACGCGAGGACTGGGCACTCCAGGAAGGGCGCAAGCGGTCAGCTCAGTTCGAGTAATCTAGGAGTGGTTGGGGTGGGGGTGGGGGTGGGGCCTCCGCTCCAAGGGAGCTCAGCTCGCAGCACACGGGTCCGCTAAAGGGGTGAGGATCCTGGGCTCTGGTTTCAGTAGGGCTCAGATCGGGGCGCCTGGATCTGATGGTGATGGGGGCTCCTATCTAGACCTTGGGTCTAATGGGGTTCCGGTTCTGAGTGCTTGGGCTTTGTTCAGATCCGGAGGCGGAGGGAGGGCGCAGCGTGTCGGGTTCCACTCGCCCTCTCCTGGTCCTGTCTGGGGCTGGATCCTTACCTTCTCTGGGGCTCCAATGGCGTCCGTCCTCAGCACCAGGAACCCGGCAGCCGCGCCCTCGCCTACTGCTGCCAGCACAGCAGCCCGGACCACCCCGCCCCTTTTCTCCGTGCACCCCCCGCGGCTGGGTAGCCTGCGCATGCGCGGACCCCTCCAGCCCGCCCGCTTTCCCAACAAAAGCCCTTTCCTCCAGGTCTCCAGTGCGCATGCGATTCCGCGGGTGGGTGGGCGGTGGGGTCGAAGGTAGGGTGGGGGGGCTCTTCCCGCCAGATCCACTTCACCTCTCCTCCTCCTCCTCCTACTGCGGGCACGCACACTCATACCCTGCAGTGCAGCTCGACCCACCCAATCATCTCTTCTCAGTCCCCCCACTTTTGCACAATGCTTCTCTGTCCTGCCCTGCCCTTTCACCCAAACTCCTCCAGCCTGGTCTGGGATACACTATGCCCCGTTTCCCCGGCACGACCCCTTAGGTCACAATTAGCGAGGTCTCACAATTAATAAGCTGGGTCTCTAAACTGCAACAAGTGGAAATCCTCAACCTGCGGGGCTACCAAGTGGACATGGCCAGAGGATGGCACTTCGCTTTGTGTGCTTCTCCACTAGCCAACTCTCTGGCCCCCAGACATCCTGGGAACATCTGCTTCCTCAGCTACCCTTTATGCAGCTTGTATGTCACAGAGGGATCTGTGCTGGGGCTTTTCTTCCTCTCACAGCAGCGCTGGGAGGTGGATGTCAGCATCCCCATTTGACAGATCAGGAAGCTGAGGCACAGACACATTGCATGAACTAGACCACAGAGCCAGGAAACAGAAAATGCAAAATTTGGGCCTGGGTCTTCCGGACTCCAAAGCCCACCTCCTGCTCCTGCTGGCCTGGGGACTGAAGCACCTCCGTTTGAGTGACAGGCCTCTCCCACCCCAACATCTGTTCCAAAGAAGCAAGGTTTGTGCTGTAGAAGGCCTAAGCTCATGCTCTGCCTTCAGGACACAGGGAGACAGAGCCCCTCCCCCTCCCCTCCCCGCCCCCCCGCCTCTGCGGCTCTATGTGGGTCCATCCAGGTATGAGAATTGCTCCACCGGGTCCACTCTCTGCTTAGGTTGTCAGGCCTCTTCCTTATCAGTGATACAACCACGCTGCCGCTGAGACCCTCCTGGTATCCGTCAGGACAATCAGACACCTGTGTGTCTGACTAATTACTCCACAATCTGCAAGCCCGGTTCAAACTTCACTTTTGAGGTCCAAGTGCATAGTACATTCACCCGCCTATGTGACATCTCCGCTCGGATGTCTTTTGAGGCAGAAAATGCTGTGGTCTCGTCTGCAGTCGAACCTGGACTGTTTGTAAAATTTGTAGTAGATTTTTATATTTGTTTTTATGTCAGCCTCACCAGGACCCCTGTGTATGAATGGAAGATATTGCTAGGACCGCAGCTTTTACTCTCCGCTGACCAGTATCCATTCTGCCTGTCTCTGTGGCTTTCTCCAGCTGTTGTATATCAATCTCTCCTATCAGCTGCCTGTGTCTCTTTAGCCCTTCCCCTGTAACATGTCCTCTGCGGGAGAGAAACACACCCTACAAACAAAAGCCTTCAGAAAGTGCTACGTGCTAATCACTCCAAAAATCTACAACCCCAGTCTGAACTTCACTTTTGAGGTCCAAGTACATACGTTCACCCACCTACGTGACATCTCCACTTGGATGTCTCAAGGGCTCTTCATGATTCGCCTGTCCAAAACTGGTCACTTGGTATACTCACTCCTCCCATACACTCACACATCCCCCCGCCCCACCCATCTTCACAATCTCAGTAAATGGCACCATTATCCACACAACCACTCACTCCAGAAACTGGGAGTCATCGATCACCACTCCCCCCTTTCTCATACACTGCATCCAGACAGGCAAGCTCTGAAGGGTCTCCAGAGCTGCCTCTCTGTGCAGCTGTCTCCTCTCCATTACTCCCGGCAAATTCTGGTCCTATGGACCTCTTGAGCTCTCAACTCTGTGTCCTTCACTCAGACTGTCCGCAGGGCTGTGTCCTGTTCAGCTCCCCCGTGCTGCAGCCTGCAAACTCTATCTGGGCAACGAGTTGGTGGAATTGGGTGATCAGAGTGCTCACCTGGTCAGGTTCCCTTTCTCTCAGCGATCACTGTCCCATATGCAGGTGATGCCATAACGTCAAGCCTTATAATTTTTTTGATTTGTACGTATTTAGGCGAGACCGTAAATCCGGTTCCTGTTAATCCATCATGGCTGGAAATACAAGTATTTCACTGAGCCCTGTGCTTTCAGGATGCATCCATGTTGCCACGCATAATCTAAAGTATATCCGAGGGGCTATGCACAGAGAATCCATGGGACGCATTCCTGACATTTTACCTATCTGCTCTCCCGGAGATTTATCCTTTCTCCTAAGTAACTAGAAAATCCGATAGAAACATAAGAAACATTTAGATGTCCAAAGAAATGAATGACAGCACACTTCTCATTAGCAATGTGCAAGTCAGAAGTCATGTGGCACACCATCTTTAAAATCGTGAAATAGAAATAAATGTCAACTCTTAAGTCTGTACTCAATGAATATCTTTTTAAATGAAGTTAAAATAGTAGGTGTTTAGACATACAGAAGTTGAAAGAATTGATCATCAATAGACTTGCACTGTAACATTTTTTAAAACTTTTATGTTTGAGGGTACATGTGAAGGCTTGTTACATAGATAAACACGTGCCACGGGGATTTGTTGCACACATGACTACATCACCTGGGTATTGAACTCAGTATCCAATAGTTATCTCTTTTCTGCTCCTCTGCGTCATCCCACCCTCCCCCTTAAGTAGACCCCAGTGTCTGTTGTTTCCTTCTTTGTGTTCATAAGTTCTTATCATTTAGCTCCCAATTATAAGTGAGAACATGTGGGATTTGCTTTTCTGTTCCTGCGTTACTTTGCTGAGCTTATAGCCTCTAGCTCCATCCATGTTCCCACGAAAGACATGGCCTTGTTCTTTTTTATGGCTGCATAATATTCCATGGTGTATACGCACCACATTTTCCTTATCCAGTCTGTCATTGATAGGCATTTGGGTTGATTCCATGTTTTTGCTATTGTGAACAGTGCTGCAGTGAATAGTCCGGGTGCATGTGTCTTTATGGTAGAATGCTTTATATTCCTCTGGCTATATACCCAGTAATAGGATTGCTGGGTCAAATGGTAGTTCTGCTTTTAGCTCTTTGAGGAATTGTGATACTGCTTTCCACAATGGTTGGACTAATGTACACTCCCGCCAACAGTGTGTGTGGGTTTCTTTTTCTCGGCAACCTCGCCAGCATCTGCTCTTTTCTGTTTTTAGTAATAGCCATTCTGACTGTTGCGAGATGGTATCTCGTTGTGGTTTTGATTTGCATTTCTCTAGTGATCAGTGATATTGAGCTGTTTTTCATATACTTCTTGGCTACATGTTTGTCTTCTTTTGAGAAGGGTCTGTTCATGTCATTTGCCCCCTTATTAACGGGGTTATTTGTTTTTCTCTTGTACATTTGTTTAGGCTTTTTATAGATGCTGGATATTAGACCTCTGTCAGATGAATAGTGCTGCAAAAATTTTCTCCCACTTTGTAGGTTGTCTGTTTACTCTGTTGATAGTTTCTTTTGCCGTGCAGAAGCTCTAAGTTTACTTAGATCCCATTTGTCAATTTTTACTTTTGTTGTGATTGCTTTTGGTGCCTTTGTCGTGAGAACTTTGCCGGCTCCTATGTCCAGGATGGTATTGCCTAGGTTGTATTCCAGGGTTTTTATGGTTTTGGGTTTTACATTAAAGCCTTTAATCCACCTCATGTGGAGTTTTGTATATAGTGTAAGGGAGGGCTCCAGCTTCAATCCTCTGCATATGGCTAGCCAGCACCATTGATAGAATATGGAGTCTTTTTCCCCACCTCTTGTTTTTGTCAGCTTTGTCAGAAAAACAGAAAAGCTTGTTGTAGATGTGCGACATTATTTATGGTCTCTCTATTCTGTTCCATTGGTCTATGTGCCTGTTTTTGTACCAGTACCAGTACCATGCTGTTTTGGTGACTGTCGCCTTGCAGTACAGTTCTTTTTGCTTACGATTACCTTGGCTATCTGGGGTCCTTTTCTGGTTCCATGTACATTTTAAAATAATTGTTTCTAGCTCTGTGAAGAATGTCCTTGGTAGTTTGATGGGAATAGCATTGAATCTATAAATTGTTTTAGGCAGTGTAGCCACTTTAATGACATTTGTTCTTCCTTTCCATGAGTATGGGATGTTTTTCCATATGTTCTTGTCTGCTCTGATTTCTTTGAGCAGTGTTTTGTAATTCTCATTGTGGAGATCTTTCACCTCCCTGGTTAGCTGTATTCCTAGGTGTTTTATTTTTGTGTGTGTGGCAATTGGGAATGGAATTGCCTTTCTGATTTGGCTCTCAGTTTGGTTGTTGGTGGTGTATAGGAATGCTAGTGATCTTCGTACATTGACTTTGTATCCTACAACTTCGCTCGAGTTGTTTATCAGCTGAAGGAGCTTTTGGGCCGAGACTATGGGGTTTTCTAGATATAGAATCATGTCGTCTGCAAACAGAGGTGGTTTGACTTCCTTTCTTCCTATTTGGATGCACTTTATTTATTCCTCTTGCCTGGTCGCCCTGACCAGGTCCTTCCAATACTATGTTGAGTAGGAGTGATGAGAGAGGGCAACCTTGTCTTGTGCCGGTTTACAAGGCGAATGCGTCCAGGTTTTGCCCATTCAGTGTGATACTGGCCGTGGGATTGTCACAGATGGATTTTTATTATTTTGACGTATGCTCCTTCAATATCTGGTTTATTGAGAGTTTTTTACCATGAAGAGATGTTAACTTTTATCAAAAGCCTTTTCTGCATCTATTGAGATCATCATGCGTTTTTCATCTTTAGATCTGTTTATATGATGAATCACATTTATTGATTTTCATATGTTGAACCAAACTTGCATCCCAGGGATGGAGCCTACTTGATCGTGGTGGATTAGCTTTTTAATGTGCTGCTAGGTTCGGATTGCCAGTGTTTTGTTGAGGATTTTCGCATCGATGTTCATCAAGGATATTGGCCTAAAGTTTTCTTTGTGTGTGTGTGTGTGTGTGTGTGTGTGTGTGTGTGTGTGTGT
>NW_012122155.1:97418-103392 GCF_000951035.1 Colobus angolensis palliatus | reverse complement strand
GATAGATAGATAGATAGATAGATAATTGATAGATAATAGATAGCAGCAAACAGAGAGAGCAGAGGCAGGGGAGATGAGGGAGCGATGGAGGAGAGAGACAGGAGGTTGTACCACAAGGTGACAAGCAGAAAGCCAGGAGCAGGAAAAAAGCACAGGAACATGTCTTCCTGATGGCTGTGCAGTGATCAAAATATGAAATTCCATAAGCTCCCCTTTTCTTTTCCTTACCACAAGCTCTTAACATTAGCTATGAGAAACTAAAGCTGTTTGTAAAACTTAACATAAGGGAGGTCCCACTTTAGGCATTGGTTTTGGTGAAAAGCTAGTTGCTGACATCTCACCAGTAATAAAGCTGCAGGGAAAGGGACAAGGACAAGAAGGCACTCCTCTTTCAGAAGCAAGCTGCATTCATGTGTCTGTGTGGGAAACACATATTGCAAAGGTAGTAGACTGATGCATGCATTGCTGTTAAAGGAAAAAAGGAACGAAATATTAAGGCTTTTGTATAATATCCTATGGAGGATTCCTCACCATGGGGCACAGAGGTTGAAACTGAATCATCTTCTCAGGGACATAACAAGGAATTCCAGATGGAATGTGCCCTGCTGCTGGTATTGGAAATTCATTATATCAAACTTCTAAAATGAAATAGAGAATTTAATTTCACATGACATAAAAATGTTGGCTCCATGTTCATTAGATACCGAGGACGATTTTGCAAGTGCTGTAGAGTAGTGAAACAGTGGAACTCGTGTATTTCAGAATTTTAGTGATATATTTCCCAAGATGTATGTTTTGTTATAATTCACTGTGGGCCTGAATTATTATCAAGCTGATAGAAAATTGTAAACAACATTTTGATTTTGAATGAAGTGAAATGAAGACGTTCTTCTCATATTGAAATCAGTGTAATGTTCTGATTTCTTGCCATAAGTTCTTTCCTTCCCCTCTCCTGAGACATGAAGTGGGTAGAAATTTGCAATGATCCCACTGTGAATTACTTTACATAGTGGTGCATGCAGCATTGGAGTGGCCTCACAATGGGATTTACTTGGGGAGGACAGAGGAAAAGACTATGATGAGAGCTTATGTAAAGTGCAACATTGGTTTTTCAATGGTAACCAGCAGCTCTAGGACAGTTAATACAGGCCACAGAGAGACACTGATTAACTAGCATAC
This sequence comes from Colobus angolensis palliatus, assembly GCF_000951035.1. Lineage (NCBI taxonomy): Eukaryota > Metazoa > Chordata > Mammalia > Primates > Cercopithecidae > Colobus > Colobus angolensis. The sequence goes on along the minus strand of NW_012122155.1, from coordinate 102,213 downwards.
TTGTGAAGCTTATTCAGATGGTGGTCATAAAGGAAAAATTTTTCATCAGATAAATCATTTCTCTCTGCAGATCCTTTCCTTTGGGTATATAGGGCAGCTTTTTTCTAGGTACCACAAGAATGTGCCAAAATATTTTCAATATACAACTTAGTAACAGCTGAAAAGCAAAAAGACAGTAGTGATGTGTGTTGTCTATCTGAAGGTAAAATGTGAGGGTAGCTGACCCTTGAATAACACAGGATTAGGAGCACTGACCCTTCCCCCCTCACCGTGTATTTGAAAAATCTGTGTATAACTTTTGATTCCGTGTCAAAATTAACTACTAATAGCCTACTATTGAGCAGAAGCCTTACTGATAGCAGAAGTAGTTAATTAACACATATTTTGTATGTTATACCTATTATATACTGTGTCTTACAATAAAGTAAGCTAGAGAAAAGAAAACGTAAGAAAATCATAAAGAAGAAGAATAAATTTACTATTCATTAAGTGAATGTTTGAATATTGATCATCATAAAGGTCTTCATCCTTGTTATCTTTACAATGACTAGACTGAGAAGGAGTAGGAGAAAGAGGAGTTGATCTTTCCGTATCAGGTGTAGTAGAGGTTGAAAAGGTGGAACAGGTGGAAGCGAAGGCAGGAGAGACAGGCACATTTGGTGTAACTATACAGAAACACATTGTAATTTCTGTCTGACATTTTTGTTTTTAATTTTTCTAAAAATGTTTCTATACTGTACCAATCCTTCTCCCACTGTTTGCTTTCATTTCAGTGCCTGTATCATAGAAGGTCCGTGTCCTAAAAGAAATCAAAAGCAGTCTTAAATAATTGGAACTCTACTGCCATATTATCTAATGTCAATTTGTTTTCTGGCATTGCTTATTCTGTCTTCCTTATCATCGTTTGGCATTGAAAGCACTTGTCTCCATCAAATTTTATTCTGTCAATTCCTCTGTGTGGTGTCCATTAGCTCTTGAATTTCTCTGAGATCCATATCTTGAAATCCATCACCTCCCACCCTGTTTTTTCAATATTCACAATCTCTTTCATGATGTCCTTGATTGTCTCCACGATAAATCCTGTTAAGTCTTACACAAAATCTGGACAGTTTTCTCCAGCAGGAATTTATTGTTTGGGGCTTGATGTCTTTCATAGCTTTTACTGTAACAGCGATGGCATCTTCAATGATGTAATCCTTCTAGACTTCCATTATGTTCTTTCTATCAGGATTCTCTTCAACAGTGTTGATCATCTTTTTCTTAGATTACCATATATAATGAGACTTAAAGGTCTTTATGATCCCCTGATCTAGAGGCTGAATTAGAGACATTGTGTTGGGGGGGCAAGTAGACTACTTCTACGCCTTTAGTATTGTACTCAGAGGATTCTGGGTCTTCAGGGACATTGTTCAAAATAAAAAGAACTTTAAAAGGTAGTCTCTTACTAGCAAAGTACTTCCTGACTTGAGGGACAAGGTGTAAATGTAACCAATTCAGCGAAAGGTCTCATTGTCCAGGCCTTCTTGTTGTACAATGAAAAGACTGCCAACTGTTACTTATTTTTTCCCTTCCAGGCACAGGGGTTAGCAGCAGTTCCAATTATAAGGCTGACTGCATTTGCACAAAACAGTAGAGATAGCCTATCCCTTCCTGCCTTAAGTCCTAGTGCTCATTTATCTTCCTTATTAATAAATGTCCTTTGTGACTTTTTTTCCAGAATAGGGCACTTCCATCTTCATTAAAACCTGTTATGACAAATACCCTTTCCCCTCAATGATTTTCTTTCTCTTTTCTTTCCTTTCCTTTTCTTTTCTTTTCCCCCCTCTCTCTCTCTCTCTCTTTTCTTTCCTGAGATGGAATGTCACTCTGTCATCCAGGCTGGAGTGCAGTGGTGCAATCTCATCTCACTGCAACCTTCACCTCCCAGGCTCAAGCGATTCTCCTGCCTCAGCCTCTCAAGTCACTGGGATTACAGGTGCGCACCACCATGCCTGGCTAATGTTTTGTATTTTTACTAGAGACTGAGTTTTATCATGTTGGTCAGGCTGGTCTCAAACTCCTGACCTCAGACGACCTGCCCGCCTTGACCTCCCAAAGTGCTGTGATTACAGGAGTGAGCCGCTGTGCCCGGCCACCCCTCAATGATTTTCTTAATAGTGTCTGCGAACTCACTTGCCTCTTGGTTGGCAGAAGCTGTTTCTCCTGTTATTCTGGCTTTTTTTTTTTTTTTTAAGAAAAAGCCAAACTTCTTTCTAAAATGATCAGCCTATCATTTGCTGGCATTAAATTCTGCAGATTTAGATCATTCGCCTTTTTTTTTTTTTCTTTAAGTTGTCATATAATCACTTCACTTTTTCTCGAATCCCTTTCTTAGAGCTGTCCTGCACCCACGTACAAGCTGCATTTTCAATACGAGATAAAAAGGTATTTTGCCAAAAATGCAAGGTTTTAGCGCCTGCTGGCATACCTGCAGTGACAACTTCACAAATTTCCTTTTCTTTTTTTACACTGGTCCTTATGCTGGATTAATTTATCTTGAAATGGTGGACAAACACAGCTTCAGACCTCAATTTATGGTACATATCAAGCAATTCAACTTTTTCTTGGAATGTCATGACTCTTCTCTAAATCTTGGGAGAACTTCCAGAATCACTAGTAGCACTTTGTGTAGGTTTCATGGTGTTATTCAGGGTTTAGGATATTGCACTAAACATGATGAAAAACATGCAAGAACCATGAGAGATTACTTTTTCTGTGATACATAATTTACTAGAGGAAGAAATTGCTCAAGTGGAGATCATTACCATCACATGGAGTTTTAAGCTGATATTTTAAAAACTTGAGCTCACCACAATAGCATCATAAGGTGGATAAGAAGTTATTGTAGTAGTACAGTATATGCTACAGTTAATTTTATGCAGTCATGATTCAATACTACATCTCTACATTTGTTTACATTTCTCTTGACTGCGAGTGGTACAATGTATGTTCTGTTTTTTTGTGTGCATATTTTGATAACTTTTAATTTTTTATAAGATGTTTATATATATTATCATATATATTTTATGGTAGTGAATGATGAAATAGACTAGTTATCTACATACATTTTATGCATGTATGACATACTAAACTTTTTTTCCCAATATTTCGAGGCTACGCAGTTCACCTTTGAGTTTTCTCAAATTGTCACAAATCTCCAGAAAATTTTCCAATATACTTATTTTTAAAAATCCACATAGAAGGGGACTTAAAGAGTTCAAACCCTTTTCAAAGGTCAACTTTATATAAAATGACATTCTATGTAAAGAAAGATGATGATGATGATTTAGATATGGGAGAATACTTACTGAAGATAAACGAAAGTGGCCAGTTCCAAATGAGAAATGGCAGAAGCCAGTGAGTCAGCCATGAGATGTGTTTGCAATTTGGACTGTCTAAATGTCAAGTTCAAAGTTCAGAGAGCTAAAATGAGGTCCCAATGAGGAAAACCTGTTTTTTTTGTGTGTGTGAGATCAGTTTAAGAAGCAGAACACTGTCTTTCTGTGACTGAGGCTGATGCATGAACCTCTGAGGGAAAAAACAAGTGTAGGGGAACCACTGGGATTCAGGAGGCCTTGACCGTCCTCACACCAACAGACCTTGACCGTCCTCACACCAGCAGACACTTACCTTATCTTTTCACGGATGGAATCTACCAGCCATGCCTGAAAACACCAAGTACTGACCTCTGGATGGGAGCATGGCAAAGCCTGAGGGCATACTTATCTTAATGGGTACAATGTAACGTTTCAGTGTCACTGAGATACATCTGAATATGTGGGGTCACTGGTGAAAATCTGACAGGATGGGGCAAGTATTTGTTTGGAGTAGACAAGAATGCTTTACTTTATGTCTTACACTGTTGCTCTGCTCTGTCACAAGGCTTTCCATAATGCAGACATATACACAGATACCTACAATATCCCTTACTGGGCCAGTTTCTATAACCCCTCAATGAAGAATCTTCTGGTCGAGTTGAATAAAAGAAAAAATTTAGTCTCAAGAAAGAAGCAGGATCTCTTCCACTCTCTAACTGCAACTTATCACCAGCTGACCCCTAGTGTGCAGACAACAGAGCCCCAAATCTCCAGTGAGAAGAAAGGAATGGGGAGAAATGTGGCAGAGCCCAGCCTTCACAGGCAAGCACTGGCTCAACTTATCACTTTGGTATTGTGAGAGGGAAGAGCATGGCCATGTCCTAAATGCATGAATGTCACGTTGGACGGTGGTACTGCTGATAGTGCTCCTGAATCTGACCTATCACATCAGTCTTCTCTTGTCCAAGGGAGGAGTGACAAAAGGGCTTGGGAGAAAAGCGTTTTATGTAAGATTAGGAATACTGCAAAGAGAATCTTGCTCTCACCTCCAATGACCTGGAAATATGGATAGAAGCTGGTCTGAACATAGAGAAAAGTAGACTGCGTGTAAAAATTGATTTTACTGCTAAAAGCCCAAATCCATCAGTTCTGGAATCTGTTAAAATGTGGGTCCATGGACAAAAACGGATGTAAATTTTTAAAAGTGAATTTTCTTTTCTACAGATCTATTGAAGTATAATTGACAAATAAAATTGTATATCGGTTTTTTGAAAAAATCAACAAAATTGATAGACTGCTAGCAAGACTAATAAAGAAGAAAAGAGAGAAGAATCAAATAGACACAATAAAAAATGATAAAGGGAATATCACCACCAACCCCACAGAAATACAAACTACCATCAGAGAATACTATAAACACCTCTACGCAAATCAACTAG
>NW_012122155.1:92946-95143 GCF_000951035.1 Colobus angolensis palliatus | reverse complement strand
CTATTCACAATAGCAAAGACTTGGATCCAACCCAAATGTCCATCAATGACAGACTGGATTAAGAAAATGTGGCACATATCCACCATGGAATACTATGTAGCCATAAAAAAGAATGAGTTCATGTCCTTTGTAGGGACATGGATGCAGCTGGAAACCAACATTCTCAGCAAACTATTGCAAGAATAGAAAACCAAACACCACGTGTTCTCACTCATAGTTGGGAATTGAACAGTGAGAACACTTGGACACAGGAAGGGGAACATCACACACTGGGGCCTGTTGTGGGGTCGGGGGAGTGGGGAGGGATAGCATTAGGAGATATACCTAGTGTAAATGATGAGTTAATGGGTGCAGCACACCAACATGGCACATGTATACATATGCAACAAACCTGCACGTTGTGCACGTGTACCCTAGAACATAAAGTATAATAAAAAAATAAAATTATATATCTAAGTTATATCTTGATGTTTTGGTATACATTGTGAAATAATCACCACAATCAAACTAATTAATATGTCCATGAACTCATACAATTTTGGGTTTTTCTGCTTTCTGTGTTGAGGAATTTACAACTGTCTTCTTGGCAAATTTTGAGTATATAATGCAGTGTTGTTAACTGTAGCCACATTGCTGTATATTCGATCTTCAAAATGTTTTCATCTTGCATAACTGAAACTTTGTATCCTTTGATCATCATCTCATTTCTCCCTCCCCCAGCCACTGGCAACCACCCTTCTACCGTCTTATTCTATGAGTTTGACTATTTTAGATACCTCATAAGGGTGGAATCATGCAGTATTTGTCCTTTTGTGGCTGCCTTATTTCACGTAGCATAACGTCCTCATGATGGCTATTGTCAAAACAGGAAAAGACAACAAGTGTTGGCGAGGACGTGGAGAAAATAGAACCCTTGCATGTTGGTGGGAATGTGAAAGTGAAGCTCCTACGGAAAACAGCATGGAGATTCCTTCAAGAAACTACAAATAGAACTGCCATATGATTCAGCAATTCCACTTTTGGGTATTTATCCCAAAGAATTGAAATCGGGGTGTCAAGGAGTTATCTGCACTCCAATGTTTATAGTGGCATTATTCACAATAGCCAAGAAGTGAAAATAAAAACCTAAATTCCCTCAATGGATGAGTGGATTTATAAAACAAACAAACAAACCAAAAAACGTTGCTAACAGTTTGTGGATATTGCTTCATTGCCTTTTGGCTTAAAATGCTGGTGTGAAAATCTGAGCTCAAACTATGTTTCCTCCTTGTATGTAATTTGCTTTCTCTGCCAGGATATCTGAATATCTATGTTTTTATCCTTCAACTTAAATAATTTAAATTGGATTCATCTTTGTCATTATTTCTTTACACATTTTTCTGATATGTGGTGTGATTTTTTTGATCCACAGCTTTTTTACGTCTTCTATTTCAAGGAAAATTTTCTATATTATACTGTTGAAATTATATTATATTCCATTGTAGCATCCTCTAAGGAATCCAAATAAGTTCATTTTATATTAACTTTATTCTCCATTTTTATGATTTTCCTAATTTCTGTAATTTTATGTTCTTGTTCAAATGCACTGTAATGATCACAAGACATTTTTTCCTGAAGTTATTCTTTTTAAAAATAAACTTTTTATTTTAGAATAGTGTTAGATTTACAAAAAAAAAGTGAAGATATTACAAATAGCAAAGAGACTTTCTTCTGTTATTAGCATCTTACATTAGTATTGCAGATTTATCACAATTAATAAGTCAATATTAGCATGTATTAACTAAAGCCTATACTTAGATTTCCTTGTTTTTACCTAATAACTCTTTTCTGTTCTAGGATTCCATCCAGGATATCAAATTACATTTAGTCATCATGTTTCCTTAGGTCCTCCTGCTCTAAAAGTTTCTCAGATTTCCCTTGTTTTTGATTACCTTGACGGTTTTTAGGCGTACTGGTCAGGAATTTTATAGAATGTCTCTTACTTGGGATTTGTCTCGTGTTTTTATAATGATTGGAGTGGGATTACAGGATTTGGGGAAGAAGCCTACAGAGGTAAAATGCCATTCTCATCACATTATATCAAGTGTCCATACTATCAACATGATTTTTCTTTTTCTTTTTTTTTTAATTTTATTTTATTATTATTTTTTTTTATTATACTTTAAGTTCTAGGGTACATGTGCATAACGTGCAGGTT
>NW_012122155.1:75632-86611 GCF_000951035.1 Colobus angolensis palliatus | reverse complement strand
TTCAAAATGCAGAAATCACCGGTCTTCTGTGTCCTTCGCGCTGGGAGTTGGAGACTGCAGCTGTTCCTATTCGGCCATCTTGCTCCGCCCCTCCAACATGATTTTTCACTTTTGAGTTTTACTTTTATCACTTGGCTGATGGTGTTTGTCAGGCTTGAACACAGAAAAGTTACTAGTTTTTTCACCTTTGCATACTTTACTCTTTGAAATAAAGTCACTATGAGAAACCCACATTTTTTATCTTTTTATTTACTTTTATTGTGTTTTATGTTATTCAGGTATTCATGTCTCATGGTGGTTTGCTGCACCTATCAACCTGTCATCTAGGTTTTAAGCCCCGCATGCTTTAGCTATTTGTCCTAATGCTCTCCCTCCCCTCGCCCCCCACCCGCCGACTGGTCCCAGTGTGTATTGTTCCTCTCCCTATGTCCATTCTATTCTCCTCCATATATTTTCTTCAATAATGTATTTATATTAGTATGGAATTGTGGATAATTATTTCATACTTTGGATTATAATCCAAAGCTACTTTATTTTGTGGCTCAACCTATTTCAGCTTTGATCATTGGAATTTTTCAGCTGACTCCTGTGTTCGTTTGACTTACTCTTGTCATTAATTGTATTTTGGAGCACTTTCTTACTTTCTGGCATTTTAGGATATCCCTCTAATCTTTTTTTCTACCTTTATTTTGGGATAATTGACAAATAAAATTGTATAAATTTAAGGTATTCAATGTGATGATTTGATATATGTATGCACTGTAAAAATCACAATCAAGTTAGTTAACACATCTTTCACCATACCTCGTTATCATTTTGGTGCATTGTGGTGAGAAATTTACCATCTACTGTTTTAGCAAATCTCAGGTATACAATACAGTATTTTTAACTATAGTTACCATGCGTACCTCAAATCTTATTCATCTCATCACTGAAAGTTGGTACTCTTTGATCAACATTTCCCCATTTCCCCCACTTCTCAGCCCCTGGTAATCATCATTCCGCTGTCTGTTTCTACGAATCTGTCATTTTTAGGTTCCACATATAGGTGGAGTGCAGTATAAGTGAGATCACTCAGTATTTGTCTTTCTATAGTTGACTTATTTCATTTAGCGTAATGCCTTCAAGATTCATCTGTGTTGTCACAAATGGCAAAAGTTCCTTCTTTTCTATGGTTGAACACTATTCCATTCATATACATATACACACAATATATGTATATATGCATAATACATATATACATATTTTTTGTCCATTCATCTGTTGACAAACACTTAGATTGTTTCCATGTCTACTGGGTATTGTGAATATTGCTGCAATGAATAATGGCTGTTGTGAATAATGCTGCAATGAACATGGGAGTGCAGAGATCTCTAAGACATACTTGATATCATCTCCTTCAGATATATACCCAAGGAATCATACGGTAGTTCTATTTTTAATTTTTTGAGGAACCTCCATACTATTTTCTATAATAGTTGCATCAGTTTACAATCCCACCAACAGTGTACAGGGTTTGCTTTTCTCCATATCCTTGCTAACGCTTGTTATCTCTTGTCCTTTTGATTCTACCCATCCTAAGGGTTTAAGAAAAGAACCATTTGTCAAAATCCAGCATCCTTTCATGATAAAAACTCTCAACAAATTGAGTATAGAAAGAATGTGCCTCAACATCACAAAGGCCATATATGAAAAGCCCACAGCTAACATACTCAACAGCGAAAAACTAAAAAATTTTCTTCTAAGATGAAGAATAAGATAAAGATGCCTACTCTCACCACTTCCATTTAACATACTACTAGAAGTCCTAGCTAGGGCTAGTAGGCAAGAAAAGGAAACAAAAGTTATCCATATTAGAGAGGAAGAAGTAAAATTATCTATATTTGCAGATCACACAATCTTACATATAGAAAACCCTAAAAAAAAACCAAAAGACATTAGAATTCATAAATGAATTTAGTAAAGTTATACAAAATAAGTCCACAAAAAATCAGTTGCATTTATATACACTAACAGTGAACTATCTGAAAAAGAAATGAAGAAAACAATCTCATTTACTAAACTCGAAACAATAAAATACTTAGGAACAAATTTAACCAAGGAAGTGAAAGATTTGTACCCTGAAAACTATTAGGAAAAAGTTCTGATGAAAGAAATTGAAAAGGACACAAATATATTGAAAGATATCTTGTGTTCATGGTGTGCAAGAATTAATATTGTTAAAATGTCCATACTACCCAAAGTGGACCTATAGATTCAATGCAATCCCTATCAAAATTCCAGACATCACATTTCCTGATTTCAAATATATTACAAGGATATATACTCAAAGGGGGCAGTATTATACTGGCTTAAAACCAGACATATAGACGAAAGGAACGAAACAGAGAGCCCTGAAATAAACTCAAGCACCTAAGATCAACTTACCTTTGCCAGGAGTGCCAAGAATACACAATGGGGAAGGGACAGTCTCTTCAATAAATGATGTTGGGGAAACTGAACATCCATATGCAAAACAATGAAATTGAACTCCTATCTTACAGCATACACAAAAACAAACTCAAAATACTTTAAAGGCTTAAATGTAAGACCTAAAACCAGAAACCTCCTAGAAGAATATATAAGGGAAAAAGTCCTTGACATTGCTCTTGGCAATTACTTTTTGGATATGACACCAAAAGCGAAAGCAAATAAAACAAAAACAAACAAGTGAGACTTCATCAAACTGAGAAGCTTCTGCACAGCAAAGAAACAAACAATAGAATTAACAGGCAGACTATAGAATGGGAGAAGATCATTACAAGCCATGTAACTGATAAGAAATTATCATCCAAAATATATAAAGAACTCATACAACTCAATAACAAAGAAACAAATAACCTAATTTAAAAATGGGCAAAGGACCTAAATAGACATTTTCCCAAAGAAATCATAAAAATGTCCAGGCCAGGCACAGTGGCTCACGCCTGTAATCCCAGCACTTTGGGAGGCCAAGGTGGGCGGATCACGAGGTCAGGAGATCGAGACCACCCTGGCTAATATGGTGAAACTCCGTCTCTACTAAAAATACAAAAAAAATAGCCGGGAGTGGTGGCGGGCACCTGTAGTACCAGTTACTGTGGAGGCTGAGGCAGGAGAAGGGTGTGAACCTGGGAGGTGGAGCTTGCAGTGAGCTGAGATGGCGCCACTGCACTCCAGCCTGGGCGACAGAGTGAGACTCCGCCTCAAAAAAAAAGAAAGTCCAACAGGTATATTAAAATGTGTTCAACATCACCAATCATGAGGAAAATGCAAATGAAAACCTCAATGAGATATCACCTCACACCTGTTAGGATGGCTATTATCAAGAGAACAAGAGGTAACAAGTGTTGGTGACAGTGTGAAGAAAAGGGAACTCTTGTATACTGTTGGTAAGGATGTAAACTAGTAAAACCATTATGGAAAACAGTCTGGAGGTTCTTAAAAAATAAACATAAAACTACCATATGATACAGCAATTACACTCTGAGTATATATCCAAAGGAAATTGAATCAGTATGTCATAAAGATATCTGCATTCCCTGCATTCCCACTTTTATTGCAGCCCACTTTTATTATCAACAGCCAAGATGTAGAAACACCTAAGTGTCCATTGACAGTTGAATTAATAAAGAAAATGTGGGTAATACACACACACACACACACACACACACACACACACGTGAACACACACACATTGGAATATTATTTCACCAGAAAAAGAAGGAAATTCTGCCAATTGTAATAACATGGATCAACCTGGAGGACGTTATGTTAAGTGAAGTAAGTCAGAGACAGAAAAGCAAATACATATGCTATTCTCTTATATGTGGAATCTAAAAAAGTTGAACTCATGGAAGCTAAGAGTAGAATGGTGGTTGCCAGGGACTGGGGGGTAGAGAAAATTGGGAGATGTTAGCAAAGGATACAATCTTTCTGTTATAAGATGAGTAAGTCCTGGGAATCTATTAATAATATACAGCATGGAAACTATAATTAATAATACTGTATTGTAGTATTGAAATCTAATAAGAGAGTAGATCCTAAATGCTCTCACTACACACAAAAAGTGGTAACAGCTGTGCACAGTGGCATACACCTGTAGTCCTGGCTACTTAGGAAGCAGAGGTCGGGGGGGTTACTTGAGTTCAGAGTCTGTGAACAGCCTGGGCAACATAGAAAGACCCTGTCTCTAAAAAATAAAAATTTAAAAAGTGGTACACAGACATAAAGATGGAAACAATATACACTGGAGTCTCCAAAAGTGGGGAGGGAAGGAAGGGACAAGGGATGTAAAACTACCTATTAAGGACTATGTTCACTATTTGCGTGATGGGCTCAATAGAAGTCCAAACCCCAGCATTACACAATATATCCGTTTAACAAACTTGCACATGTACCACTGAAACTAATTTTTTTTAAAAAACTGGTAACTATATGAGATGATGGTTGTGTTAATTAATTTGATTGTGTTAATCATTTCACAATGTGTACATATATCAAATTATCATACTGTATAGCTTAAATATATACAAGTTTTATTTATCAATTATAACTTAATAAAGCTGGGGAGGGGAGAAAGGATAGAAACTCAAACAGGTTGTTAAAGTCCTTGGGAAGACTGGTCCTCCCCCTTTAGGGGAAATCAATGAAGAGTTGCATATTATTCAGGATACCTAGGACCCGGTCAGGGGTGTGTGTGTGCGTCCGCGCGCGCGCATGCGCGCGCGTGCACGTGCGAGAGAGAGAGTTGTGATAGACCATCCTTTTCTTCCATCTGCTCTTTTTATACATTTCCCATTCTACCTAAGAGTACTTACCTGTTCAGATCAAAACCTGCCCACATGGAAAACGTCATGGACAAGAAAACTGAGAGTCCAAAATTATGTAATTATTGGGAAACCAGCAATGATTTGAGGACATGTAAGTAAAATACTTGACCTGATTGTAAGGGTAACATCAGGATAAATGTGCACGTCACACAAAGAAGTGTGAGATAAATAAATAAATGTTTTGAATATCTCATTGAAAGCATTTTATATCTGACATAGTTTAGATATTTGCTCCCTCAAAATCTTAGGTAGAAATGTGATCCCCAGTGCTGGAGTTGTGGCCTAATGAGGGGTGTTTGGATCATAGTGGTGGATCCCGCATGAAGAACTTCGTGTCACCCTTGCAGTAATGAGTTCTCACTCTTAGTTTTCGCAAGAGCTCATTGCTGAAAAGAGCCTGGCACCTCTCTCCCCTCTCTCTTTCTTCCTCTTTGGCCATGTGATGCCAGCTCCCCTTCACCTTCTACCTTCAGTGGAAGCAGATGTTAGTGCCGTGCTTCTTGTACAGCCTGAGAAACTGGGAGCCAAGTAAATCTGTTTTCTTTATCAATTATCCAGCCTCAGGTATTCCTTTATAGTAACACAAATGGACTAAAATAACATCCAATTAAATTTGTGTGACATATAGACTGCACATGGATTATATCTTAGAATGTGGACTAGCTGAATATGTCGTTTGCATCCAATTAAGTGTATTTTGATCTGAGAAGTGGTTATGACATCTAATGAAGTGTTTAACCTTAGAATAGGTATATTTCACTTTGCTGTGTGAGCAACATTTCAAATAGTTTGCTTATGTATTATCTGAATGTGACCTTTTAAATGTGTGGATAATGTTTGAATGTGTAGATTAAAACTAAATAATTGTGTCCTCTGTATGAATGTATAAGACTACTCAATGAGGGGTTCACAACTGAATGAGTGTAATGACAAAAAACATTATAACTTCTCCATGAGTGCTTGGCATCTAAGAGAGTGTGTATTGCATTTTGTTGAGTACATTTGATATCATGACGAATGTGTGATTGTCAAAGTTGACACCTGCATATGTAATATCTGAATATTTTTAAGATCCCAATTAGTCTGTAAACATTGAATAGGTGTTTGTGGCATCCATGTAAGCAAGCTATTCATCTAAACTTTGTATTAAACACCTGAATTAGGGTATGTGTTATAATATGTGAGTAATATCCAAAAGAGTGTAAGTAATAGTTGTATACCTATGACAGCTAAGATACTATGTATGATATGTGGAGGATTGTGTGCTATATCTGAAAAAAATATGTAAAATACCTGAGTGTGTGTTTGACATCTGAATTAGGAAATGGATTATAAATGAGTGCTACAAAAGAATGAGTGTAACATCTGAGTGTATATTCTAACTGAATATGTGAAAAACATTTATTTAACTCCTTTAAAAATATTTGTTGCATACCTATTGTGTGACAAGCAAAGTGAAGATGCTGAGACTACAGCAATGGGCAAGAGAGACAAGGTCAGGTTTGAATGAGTTCATGTGACATCTGAATGTGATATCTTAAGGAATAATTGTAGCTACAGGGAAAATGTCTTTAATACATTGAATTAGTGAGTTTTTAAAATAAATATTTCATTTTGGAATGGTTTAAGATTTTTTTTAACTTGAAAGTACAGAGTTTTTTGTACCTCACACCTGATTAACATTAACATCTTATATAACTATGGCACATTTGTCAAAACTAAAAAAATTAACGTTGGCACATTACTATTAACTAAGTTATAGATTTTACTCAGATTTCACTGGTTTTTTTCTACTAATGTTCTTTTACTATTCAAGTATCCAGTCTGGGATACCACATTGCAATTATTCCGCATTTCTCTTTTGTCTTCTGGAATCAGCCATTGTAAACATTAGTTCTGGTTCATTTTATTGGATAATGGTACTTAGAAGTCAAGATTGGGGCATGGAGTGTGCACATTATTACCATGGCACCCTTGCTTCTCTGTTATATCAGTGGAAAGAGCTAAGTAATATACGTATGTGTACTGATCCACGTACACCCCCTCAGTTCGTATTGATACCTCTCACTCTAATATCACAGAGTTTTATTCTGATTTTTTGTTTTTGCTTTTTTATAACTTCTTTGAAACATTGAAAGACCTGGGTATAAGTGGTAATGTAGTTTCAGAATTGCTAATCTATATCCCTGTGATAAATTAACAGCTAGAGTACAGTGTTTATGTATACTTGTCAGGTTTTTGTTTTAGCCATTCTAATACATGTGCAGTGGTATTTAATAGTTTTAAATTTCCTTTTCATCATGGAAAATGATGTTGAACATTTTTTGTACTTGCTTATTTACCATTCATGTATCTTTTTTAGTACAGTGCCTATTCAAATCTTTGCTACTATTATTTTTAATAGTTTTGTCTTTTAATCTTCATACTAAAGATATAAGTGATTTAAACACAACTCTTTTAGTATTAGTGTATTTTGAATTTTACTGCGTGCTTACTATACCAGTGAATTTTATGCCTTCAGATTCTTTGTGTTAAGAATTAACGTTTTTTTCTTTCAGCTTGAAAAACTCCCGTTAGCATTTCTTGTAAGACAGGTCTGGTGGTGATGAATTCCCTCAGCTTTTGTTTGTCTGGGGAAGTCATTGCTCTCCTTCATTTCTGGAGGAGAGGTTTCTTGGATACAATATTCTTGATTGGCAGTTTTTTTCCTTCAATATTTTGAATGTATCATCTCACTGTCTCTTGGCCTGTAAGGTCTTCATTAAGAGATCCACTGCTAGCCTTACTAAAACTCACTTATATGTGATTTGCTTCTTTTGCTGCTTTCAGGATCCTTTCTTTGTCCTTGATTTTTAACAATTTGGTCATAATATGTCTTGGTGTAATCTTGTTTGAACTGAATCTGATTAGAGACTTTTGACATTCTTGTACCTGGATATTTATATCCTTTTCCAATTTTGGAAAAATTTTCTGCTATTATTTCTTTAACTAAGCTTTCTACTCCTGTCTTTTTCTTCCATTTCATAAATCCTGTTGGCTTTATTGATTCCCTTTTATTATTTTTTATTTTTTCTTCTCTGACTATATGTTATCAAATAACTTGTCTTCAAGTTCAGATCCTTTCTTCTGCTTGATCAGTTGTAATTTAATTCATTACATTTTTCAGCTCTAGAATTTCTGATTGATTTTCAAAATAATTTCAATCTGTCTATTGAATTTCTCATTTTGCTCATTCATTGTTTTCCTGATTTAAAGGCGTTATTTATCTGTATTTTCTTGAAGTTAGACGAGCTTCCTTAATACAATTGTTTTGAATTATTTGGGAGTTTGTATATCTGGATTTCTTTAGGGTCAGCTACTGGGTGCTTATTGTGTTCTTTTGGTGGTGTTTTGTCCCTTAGTTGTTCTTGTTTTTACTGACTTACCTTGATGTCTGCCCATTTGAAGAAGTAGGGACTTATTTTAGTCTTTGCAGAACTGGCTTTGTCTGGGAAAGCTCTTCACATCAGAGATTATGGGCAGGCCATCTTGTGTCATGTGAGGGTATGCTTGCTGCAGGAGTCCTTGGGCAGGTTGGCCTGGTGCTTGGATCAGCAGGTAGGCTGACCTGGTACCTGGGTCCTCAGGGCTGGGCCTTAAGCTGAAGCCTTGATCTACTGAGTGGACTTGTTGATTGGGTCTGTGAAGATGGTCCTGGGGCCTGGAGCCATGATGGTGGGCCCGGATACTGGATCTTTGGGGGTTTTCCTGAGGCTTGGGTGCACAGGGGTTCACCTGATGCTGGGGTAGGCCTAGAGTCTGAGTCTGCAAGGGCTGGCCAGGTGCTAGGATGGGTCTGGTGCCTGAGTCCACAGGAGATCTGCTGACAATGGAGTGGCCCTGGTACCTGGGAACTCTGAGACAGGCCTGGAGTCTGAGTCCTTGGGAGCTGGCATGGCACTGGAGCAGACCTGGAGCTTGAGTTCAAGGAGGTAGGTCTGGCTTTTGAGTCCATAGGGTCTGGCCTGAAGCCTGGGTCTGTAAGGGTGGTCATTGAGCCTCAGTTCATGGGATCTGGCCTGGTACCAGGGTCTACCAGGGTGGGCCTGGCCCCTGAGTCTGGCGGGGCATACCTGGAGCTTGGGTGCTCTGGAGCCAGAGGCTATGGAGACTGGCCTTAAGCCTGAGACCTATCTGGTGCTGGGTCTGATATGGAACCTAGGTCCACAAGGGCTGCTCTGGGGCCTGGGATTGTAGGCACTGTCTGATGCCTGGAGCCACGGGGGCTGACCTGGAGCCTGAGGCCATAGAGACTGGCCTACAGCCTGTGTCTGTTGGTGCTGGCCTAGAAGCTTTCTGTGAAGACTGCTATGGGTCATGGGTCCTTGGAGGCTGGCCTAGGACCTAGATACATAAGGGCATTCCTAGAGCCTGAGTCCATGGAGACCCATACAGTGCTAGGATCTACTGGGACAGACCTAGACCTTGCATCTTCTGGTCCTGACCTGGACACTGGATCTACTAGAATGTGAACCCACATAAGCTGGTCTAAAGGGTGCGGCTGCAGGAGCCAGTCTGGTACTAGGCTGACCTGAAGCCTGTGTCTGCAGGTACCTGCCTGGTGTTTGAGGCCAGAGTTGCCAACATGTTGCCATGGTAGGCCTGAAGTCTAGGGCTGCAAGGGCTGGCTTGGTGCTGTGCGGACCTGGATCCTGTATCTGCAAGAGCCAGCCAAGGTTCTGGGTCCACAGGTGCTGGCCTGTGCTAGAGTGGGCTTGAAACCTGGGGCTGTGGAAGCTAGCCTAGCCCTGGAACAATCCTGGAGCCTGATTATGTGGCCTGGTGCCTGGCCGAGCCCAAAGCCTAGGGCCTACCTGTTGCTGGGACTAGTCTAGAGCATGAAATAACTGGGGTTGGCCTGGCACTGAGTTCGGTCCAGAAACCACTTCTACCAGGAAGGCCCGAAACCTGTGGCTACGAGTTCCTGCCTGGCAATAGGAAGGGCTTGCAGGCTCAGTCCATGATACCTGCCTGATGACTAGTACTTTGGGGTTGGCCTACAGCTGGGGCAGGCCTAAAGCCTGTGGCTGTGAGGGTCATCTGGGTACTGGAGGTGATCCAGAACCTGGGGCCACTGGGTTCAGCCTGGAGGAAGGGCAGCCAGGGACCTGAGGCCACTGGGGCTGGTATGGTACTGAGGGAAGTCTGGAGCCTGGGGCTGCTGAGGTTGGCCTGGTGGTTGGCTGTCCTGGAGACTGAGTCTACCGGGTAGGCTAAGAACTTGGGGCCATTGGATCTAGCCCTGTGTCAAAAAGGGTCTGAAGGCTCAGTCTGAGAGTACCAGCCCGAAGTCTGGGTCTGTGGGAACCTGCCTGACATTGGGTTTTACTGTAGCAGGCCCAGTTTTGGGATTCAGACAAAATCGTGTGCTCAGTTCCTTCTCTTTCCCCCACATGAAGGTTGTTTCTCCATGCTATGCTGTCTGCAGCTGGGGTAGGGGTAATGTAAAATCATTTTTCCTACCCTCTTCAATGCATCTTTTCTTATTTCAGTGCTATATCCAGGTGCTATAATCTCTCACCTTGTTTCCTTAGCTCTTATGAAGGTATTATGATGCATCGATAGTTGTTCAAATTGATATTTCTAAAAGGGGTCAAGCCTTGTTGAGTCCTATTCTGCCATCTTGCTGACGTTCATCTCCTGTTTTCCCCACTTTTTAATTGGGTTGTTTGATTTCTTATTATTGAGTTTTTGATGTTCTTTACATATTTTTGATATAAGTAATTTATTGGATATATCACTTGTAAATATTTCTTCCCAATGTGTGCCTTATCTTTTCATTCTCTTAAAGTATCTTTTACACATCAAGTTTTAAAATTTTCAACAAAGTTCAATCTATTCTTTTATAATTTCATGGACCTTGATATTAGTATCATATCTGAAATTTCATTGCTAATGTCTAAGTTAAGCATATTTACTGTTTTTTTTTTATTTTTTTATTTTTATTATACTTTAAGTTCTAGGGTACATGTGCATAACCTGCAGGTTTGTTACATATGTATACTTGCGCCATGTTGGTGTGCTGCACCCATCAACTCGTCAGCACCCATCAATTCATCATTTATATCATGTATAACTCCCAATGCAATC
>NW_012122155.1:69060-69412 GCF_000951035.1 Colobus angolensis palliatus | reverse complement strand
TCCTCTCAGGGGTGTACTCCACCCTGTGAGGTGTGGGGTGTCAGACTGCCCCTAGTGGGTGATGTCTCCCAGTTAGGCTACTCAGGGGTCAGGGAACCACTTGAGCAGGCATTCTGTCCCTTCTCAGATCTCAACCTCTGTGTTGGGAGATCCACTGCTCTCTTCAAAGCTGTGAGACAGAGTCGTTCATGTCTGCACAGACCTCTGCTGCTTCCCCTGTTGTTTTATAGCTGTGCCCTGTCCCCAGAGGCAGAGTCTACAGAGACAGGCAGGTTTCCTTGAGCTGCTGTGAGCTCCACGCAGTTGGAGCTTCCCAGCGGCTTTGTTTACCTACTTAAGCCTCAGCAATGGC
>NW_012122155.1:56673-68782 GCF_000951035.1 Colobus angolensis palliatus | reverse complement strand
AATTTACAATGAGTTCTATGACCAATTATGAGTTAATTTTTGCATAAGCTGTTAATTTTATTTTTTGTTACATATGAATGTCCAATTGTCCAGTTGTTGCAGTACAATTTGTTGAAAAGATTATCTTTGTTTTTTCATTAAATTTGTTTAAAACTTGTCAATATTAGTCAATGTTATATATTAGGGTCCATTTCTGAGCTCTCTATTCTCTTCCTGTGATCTATGTGTCTATGCCAGTGAAAAACTGGCTTGATTACTCTAGCCTTATAAATAGTCTTAGGATCAGGTAATATGAGTCCTCCCACTTTGTTCATCTTTTTCAAAGAAATTTTTTGCTAGTTCCTTATGTTCCTTTTCCTTTCCATATACATTATAGAATAAACTTTTCAATGTCTACAAAATTGCTTTCTTGAATTTCGATTGAGATTACATTACATCTATAGATAAAGTTGGGGAGAATTTACATTTTAAAAATAGTGAGTCTTCAAATTAGTCAGCATAGTATGTCTCATTCATTTTTATCTTCTTTTTTTTCTCTCATCTTTGTTTTGTACTTTCTGCATACAGATTTTGCATATATTTTATTATGTTTATACTTAAGTTCTTAATTATTTGGTGCTATTGTAAATGGGATTGATTTTAAATTTCAGATTCCAATTGTTTATTGATAGTATATAGGAACACAATTGACTTTTGTAGGTTAATCTGGTATTTTGGATCTTTGCTAAACTTATAAATTTCAGCAACACTTTTTGTAGACATTGGTATTTTCGCATAAAAATTAGTTTATCAGAGAACAAATATAATTTTATTTGTTTCCATATTGCCTGCCTTTTATTTATTTTTCATGACTCGTATCATTAGCTAGGAATTCCAGCACAAAGCTGAACAGGAGTTGTTAGTGAGGCCATCCTTGTCTTACTATAAATCACACAAGGAGAACATTATGTCTCACCATTAATATATCAGCTGTAGATTTTGTATAGATTGCTTTTGTCAGATTGAGGAAGTTTTCTATTTCTATTTTACAAAGAATTTTTATGATGAATGGGTATTGAATTTTCTCAAAAGATTTTCTTCTGCATCTGCTGATGTGATTATATGTGTTTTTAAAAATTTAGTCATTAGTATGGTGAATTACATTGATTGATTTTTTACTATTTAATCCACTTGGATTACTGGGATAAACCTGCTTGGTGATGATATTTTACCCTTTATTATATATTGATGAATTCTTTTTGCTAATATTTTGTTAAGGATTTTTATGACTGTATTTATAAGAGATATTGATCAATAGTTTACTTCTAATGTTTTTGTATGGTTTTAATATTAGGCTAATGTTGGCCTCATAAAATATGTTGAGAGGTGTTCTCTCCTTTTCTGTTTTCTGGGAGAAAATGTGGAGAATTGATGTTGGTTCTTTTTCAAGTTTTGGTAAAATTCACCAGTGAAACCATCTGGGTCTGAAAGAGGTTTTTTTTGGAAGGTTTTTAATTTTGTTTGTTTGTTTTTACTATAAATTCAATTTAATATGTCCAGGGATGTTCAGATTATCTCTTTCTCTTCTTTAGTAAGTTTTGGGAGTAAGTGTCTTTTTCTCTGAGGAATTGGTTTAATTCGCCAAAATTTTAAAACTGAATAGCCAAACTTGTTCATTGTTTTTCCTTATCATCTGTTTAAAAGCTGTGTGATCAGTAATCATTTCCTTACTTTTATTCCTGATATTGGTAATAAGTGTTTTCTCTCTCTCATTCTCTTTGGTTTCAATAACCAACTTTTGCTTTCATTGATTTTCTTTACTATTTTCCCGTTTGCAATTTCATTGATATCTGCTCAATTTTTTTTATTATTTTCTCCCTTCTGTTTAAGTTAAATTTTCTCTTCTTTCTGTACTAGGGTGTGGTCTTAATAAACAGATTTTAGGTACATTTTTTCTTTTCCAACATATACTTTCAGTGCTATACAGTTTCTCTTCTTTTAAAGGCAGCAGTCAAATTGAATTGGAGCCCACTTTAATTGAGTATGACCTCATATTAACATGATTGCATCCACAAAGACTCTATTTGCAAATAAGGTCACATCTATCCATAGGTACTAGATGTAAGAACATCAGATATCTTTTGGAGGGACACAATTCAATCCATAACTATTTTGTGATGAGAATTTACTCTAACTCTTAATCTTGTTTCTTTATAGGTAAGTTGTTCGTTTTCTCTGGTTGCCTTCAAGATTTTCCCTTTGTCTTTGTTTTTCAGGAGTTATATTTTGATATGCCTAGGAGTGTGTGAGTGTGTGTTTTTATTTGGTTTTTATTTATTTATTTGGTTTTATTTTATTTTTATTTCACTCTGTTTGGTGTTCTCTGAGCTTCTTGGATCTTTGCTTTCATGTCGATCACTAATACTGGAAAAATACACCCATTGATTTTTCAAATATTTTCTCTGTCTTATTTTTATTTCTGTGATTCCAATTACTTACGTATTACATTATTTGCTATTACCCCACATCTCGTAGATTTTCTGTTCTGTTTTTTACACTCTTTGTGTAATTTCTATAGTTCTATTTTCAAGTTCACTCATTTATCCCTTTGCTCTGTAAATCAGTGATGATCCTCTAAAAGACATTTTTCATATTTGTTATCATATTTCTTATTTCTACTATTTTTCTTGGTTTCACATTTATGGTTTCAATCTCTTTATGGAAATCACCTATTTACTCTTGCATGTGCTCTACCTTTTCTATTAGAGCTTTTAACATATTAATCATGGTTATTTTAAATTCCCCGTATGATAGCTCCAACATATTTATCATTGCTGAGTTTGGTTCTGATTGCTTGTTTGTCTCATCAGACTGTGTTTTTTTTCTGTTTTGTTTTGTCTTGCCTTTTGTCATCCTTTGTAAATTTTTGCTGAAAGCCTGACGTCTCATTTAGGGCAGTAGACATGAGGTAAATAGGCCGTTAATATGGGTGTTTATGTTAAAATACCCAGGAATTGTACTGTGTTTGGGTTTTTTTCATTGCTATAGTTGAAATTTTATTGTTGTTGTGGATACCAGAGGTTTTATAGTTCTCTACTGGAATTGTTTTTGTCTCTCACATCACTTTTTGGTTTTCCCTTTGTCTTGCTCAGAAGACAGAGAGTCTCTCTCTTGCAGCTCTCCCAGTTGTAATCCATTCTTATTATCTCCTTCCTTCCTTCCTTCCTTCCTTCCTTCCTTCCTTCCTTCCTTCCTTTCTTTCTTTCTTTCTTTCTTTCTTTCTTTTCTTTTCTTTTCTTTTCTTTTCTTTTTTGCTTTTCTTTTCCCCGTGGAGATAGAGACATAATGTTCTTATTATGTCTCAGTCTTTGGAGTACACAGCAGGCCTGTCTCTCAGGGTGGGGCCCTTATAGGCTTTTCTATCACTCTTGGATGGCTAGAGCTTTCACCATCCTCACTCAATTCCCCGAGCTGCCGTGGATATCAACCGAATATTCTGTCTTCAACTTGAGGACCTTCCTTTTGCAGATTAAGACTTTTATGTTATTTTTTGACATAGGTGAGATTGTGGATGTGGATCTGAGCATTTCTCCAGCTGCAGTGGTATTTCACTAGTGCCCCCAGTGATATTCTGCACCCTGCTAATTAGGAATATTTTTTCTATAAGGTAAAAGGGTCTGAGAAGATATCCCAGTGGCTTACTGTTCCGTTGCCCCAATCATCACTATGGGAGAGGGAGGTAATTTTTCTAGGTTCTTCTTTATTCTCACTTTGAGAGCCTGGTAGAGTTCCTTTAAAAGCCTGCATAAGAGTGGTATCCCCCTCTGCAAGTGTGGCCTCCAGGAATTCACACTTTCTAGCTATATTTGGAGGCTATATTTGGTCTCCAACACTTTACTAAAATTTCTATTTTAATCTTCATACCAGCTTTTCGAAATTCAACACCTTCTTCCCTAGATAGTAAGATGCTCAAGGCATTGTGTGTCTGTCTCAAAATTTCAGGAAGGCTGTTATTTCTGTGAACCCAGATCCATGTTGGAATCAGATAACATAATTAATATACTGTCTGTCCAGCTGTTTTTTTTATTGTGAATATAAGTCTTACCTCTTTCTCTCTTTCCATCTTTGAGCTGAAACTTGAAGTCTAGCCTTCATTTGTGTGTGTACCCACGGGGTATACTTTTATTTCTAGAGGATTTCACAGCCAACTTTTTTTTTTTAGCATAGTACCCAATAGGTAGTTTTTTGATCCTCAACCTCCTCCCACCATTCGGCTGCAAGTAGGCCCCAGCATGTATTGTTTCCTTCTTGGTGTCCATGTGTACTCAATGTTTAGCTCCCACTTATAAGTGAGAATATATGATATTTTATTCCCTGTTCCTGCATGAATTCACTTAGGATTATGGCCTCCAGCTGCATCCATGCTGCTGCAAAGGACATGATTTCACTCTTTTTTATGACTGTGTAGCATTCCCTCATATACATGTACCACATTTTGTTTATCAAGTCCACCTTTGATGGGCTCTATGTTGCTTCCATATCTTTGCTATTGTGAATAGTGCTGCAATGAACATACACATGCAAGCCAGTAATGGAATTGCTGGGTTGAATGGTAGTTCTGTTTTAAGTTCTTTGAGAAATCTCCAAACTGCTTTCCTCAGTGGCTAAGCTAATTTACATACCCACCAACAGTGTATAAGCATTCCTTTTTTTCTGAAGCCTGGCCAGCATCAGTAGTTTTTGGATTTTTAAATAATAACCATTGTGCCTCATGTGAGATAGTATCTCATTGTGATTTCGATTTGCATTTCTCTAATTATTAGTGCTGTGGAGCATTTTTTCCTATGCTTTTTGGCCATGTGTTTGTCTTCTTTTGAGAAGTATCTGTTCATGTCCTTTGCCCATTTTATAATGGGGTTTCTTTTTACTTGTTAATTTTTTTAAGTTACGTATAGATTCTATATATTGAACATTAGTCAGATGCATAGATTGCATATATTTTCTAGCGTTCTGTGGGTTGTCTGTTAACTCTGTTGATAGTTTCCTTTGCTGTGTGAAAGCTCTTTAATTAGGTCCCACTTGTCAATTTTTGTTTATATAGCACTGTTTTTGGAGTCTTCATTATGAAATCTTTGCCAGAGCCTATGTCCAGAATGATATTTCCTAGGTTTTTTTTCCAGGGTTATTATAGTTTTCTGTTTTACATGGAAGTCTTTAATCCATGTTGACTTGATTTTTGTATATGGTGAAAGGTTGGGGTTTAGTTTCAATCATCTGCATATGGCTGGTCAGTTATCCCAGCAACATTTATTGAATAGGGAGTCTTTTCCCCATTGCTCATTTTTGTCAACTTTGTCAAAGATCAGATGGTTGTAGCTATGCAGCTGTATTTTTGAGTTCTCTGACCTATTCCATTGATCTATGTGTCTGTTTTGGACCAGAACCATGCTGTTTTGGTTACTGTAGCCTTGAGTATAGTTTGAGGTTGGGTGGTGTGATGCCTGTAACATTGCTCTTTTTTGCTCAGGACTAATTGGCTATTCAGGCTCTTTTTTGGTTCCATATGAATTTTAGAATCATTTTTTTCCTAATTATGTGCAAAATGTCATTGGTAGTTTGATAGCAATAGCACTGAACCTGTAAATTGCTAGGGGCAATATGGCAAATTTAACAATATTGAATCTTCTAATCCATAAGCATGGAATATTTCTCCATTTGTGTCATCTCTGATTTCTTTCTGCAGTGTTTTGTAATTCTCATTGTGGAGATCTTTCATCTCCATGGCTAGCTGTATTTCTATGTATTTTGTTGTTTTTGTGGCTATTGTGAATGGGATTGTGTTCTTGATTTGATTCTCAGCTTGGATATTGTTGGAGTATAAAAATGTTACAGATTTTTGTACGTTGATTTTGTATCTTGAAACTTTTCTGACATTGTTCATCAGGTCCAGGAGCTTCTGGGCAGAGACTATTGGGTTTTCTAGGTAGATAATTATATCATCTGTAAACAGGGACAGTTTGACTTCCTCTTTACCTATTTGGATGCCTTTTATTTATTTCTCTTGCCTGATTGCTCTGGCTAGGACTTCTAGTACTACGTTGACTAGAAGTGGTGAGAATGGATATCCTTGTCTTGTTCTGGTTCTCAAGGGGAATGCTTCCAGCTTTTGCCCATTCAATATCTTGTTGGACGTGGGTTTGTCATAGTTTTGAGATATGTTTATTTGATGCCTAGTTTATTGTGGATAATTAACACGAAGGGATGCATAATTTTATTAAAAGCCTTTTCTGCATCCATTGAGATGATCATGTGGTTTTTGTTTATGTGATGAATCACATTTATTGATCTGTATATATTGAACCAACCTTGGGTCCCAGGAATAAAGTCTAGTTGATTGTGGTGGATTAGCTTTTTAATGTGCTGCTAGATTTGGTTTGCTAGTATTTGAGAGCTTTTGCATCTATCTTCATAAGAGATATTGGCCTGATATTTGTTGTTGTGTCTCTGCCAGATTTTGGTATCAGAATGATGCTGGGCTCATAGAATGAGTTATGGAGGAGGCCCTCCTACTCAATTTTTGGGAGTAGTTTCAGAAAGATTGGTACCATCTCTTCTTCATAGGTCTGATAGAACTCAGCTGTGAATCTATCTGGTCCAGGGCTTCTTCTTCTAGTTTGGGTGAATAGAAATATTCATAATAGTCTCTGAGGGTTTTTTTGTGTTTCTCTGGGGTTAGTGGTAAAGTCCACTGCGTCATTTCCTAGTGTGTTTATTTGGATCTTCTCTCCTTTTTTCTTTATTAGTCTAGTTAGTGGTCTATCAATCTTATTTTCTTCAAAGAACAAACTTTTGCTTTTATCGATCTTTTATGTGGTTTTTTCTTGTCCCCATTTCATTCAGTTAAGATCAGCTTTTGGTTATTTCTTATTTTCCGCTAGCTTTGGGGTTGGCTTGCTCTTGTTTTTCTAGTTCCTGTAGGTGTGATGTGGGATTGTTAATTTGAGATCTTTCCAAATTATTGATGTGGGCATTTAGCACTAAGAAGTTCCCTCTTAATACTGCTTTAGCTGTGTCCCAGAGTTTCTGGTATGTTGTAGCTTTGTTTTCATAATTTCAAAGAATTTCTTGATTTCTGCCTTAATTTCGTTGTTTATCAAAAGTCATCCAGGAGCAGATTGTTTAATTTTCATGTTATTATATGGGTTTGAGAGATTTTCTTAGTATTGATTTCTATTTGTATTGTGCCGTGATCTGAGCATGTGGTTGCTGTATTTCCAGTTTTTTTGAATTTTTTGAGAATTACTTTATGGCCAAGCATGTGGTCAATTTTAGAGTATGTGCCATGTGCAGATAAGAAGAATGTTGTTGGATGGAGTTTGTAGATATATGTTAGATCCATTTGATCAAGAGTTGAATTTAGGTCTCAAATATCTTTGTTAGTTTTCTGCCTCAATGATCTGTATAATACTGTCAGTGGGGTGTTGAAGTCTCCCACTATTATATTATTGTGTGGTTAGTCCAGTCTCTTCATAACTCTCTAATAACTTGTTTTATGAATCTGAGTGCTCCAGTGTTGTGTGCATATATATTTAGGATACTTAAATCTTCTTGTTGAATGAAACCATTTATCATTATGTGATGTCCTTGTTTGCTTTTTAAAAAATCATTGTTGGCTTAAAGTCTGTTTTGTCTGAAATAAGAAAGGCAACCCTTGCTTTTTTTCTTTTCCATTTTCTTAATAGATCTTTCCTTATCCCTTTACTATGAGCCTATGGGTATCAATGCATGTGAAATGGGTCTCTTAAAGACACCATACAGTTCAGTCTTGTATCTTCATACAATTTACTACTCTGTACCTTTAAGTGAAGTGTTTAACCCATTTACATTCAAGATTAATATTGACATGTGCTGATTTCATCCTGTTAATTGTGTTGTTAGCTGAATGTTCTGTAGACTTTGTGAACCCAAAGTATTTGAGACAGGTCTCAGTCAATATAGAATGTTTATTTTGCCAAGGTTAAGAATGCAATCATTACACAGCCTCAGGAGGTCCTGATGACATATGCCCAAGTTGACTGGGGGCACAGCTTGTTTGTATACATTTTAGGGGGACATAATACATCAATCTCTATGTATAAGACTTACATTGGTTCAATCTAGAAGGGTGAGACAACTTGAAGCAGGGGTGTAGGCGGGAGGGGAGCAGTATTCTAGGTCATAGGTAGATTTAAACATATTCTGATTGGCAATTGGTTAAAAGAGTTATTATCAGGAAAAAGAAATATCTGGGTTAAGATAAGGGGTTGTGGAGACCAAGGTTTTATCATGCAGATGAAGCCTTCAGGTAGCAGGCTTCAGAGAAAATAGATTGTAAATGTTTCTGATCAGACTTAAGATCAGATGTAAGGTCTGTGTTGATATTAATGCTGGAGGGGTATAATAGGCATGTTCAATACCCACTTTCCGTCATGACCTGAACCAGTATTTTAGATTAAATTTTAGAGTGCCCTGGCTAAAAAGGGAGTCCATTCAGATGGTTGCAGGAGGCAGGGGGTGGAGGAGTGGGGCAGGGGCTTTGAATTTTATTTTTGACACAACTTGATTGTGTCATTGTTTTATTAGTGTCAATGGTTTATATACTTAAGCATGTTTATGTGTTGGCTGGTAATAGTCTTTCGTTTCCATATTTAGCACTCCCTTAACGGACCTCTTGTGAGGCAGGTCTGATGGTAATGAATTCCCTTTGCATTTGCTTGTCTGAAAAGGATTTTATTTTATTTCTCCTTCATTTATGAAGCTTAGTTTAGCTGGATGTGAAATTCTTGATTGGAATTTCGTTTCTTTAAGAATGATGAATATAGGCCCCCAAGATCTCCTGGCTTGTGGAGTTTCTGCTGAAAGTTCTGCTGTTAGTCTGACAGGGCTCCCTTTGTAGATGACCTGCCCCTTCTTTCTAACTGCCTTTAAGATTTTTTCTTTCATTCTTGGAGAATCTGATGATTACGTGTCTTGGAGATGGTTGTCTTGTATAGTATCTTGCAGGGTTTCTCTACATTTCCTGAATTTGAATGTTGACTTCTCTAGTGAAGTTGGGGAAATTTTCATGGATAACATACTCAGCTGTTTTCCAAGTTGCTTGTTCTCTCTCCCTTTCTTTCATGGACACCAATAAGTCATAGATTTGGTCTCTTTACATAATCCCATATTTCCTCAGAGGTTTTGCTCATTCTTTTTTATTCTTTTTGCTTTATTTTTGTGCAAGTCAATTTGAAGAACTGGTCTTCGAGCTCTGAGATTCTTCAGTTTGATCTATTTTGCTGTTAATACTTCTGATTGTATTATGAAATTCTTGTAGTAAACTTTTAATCTCTATCAGATCAGTTTGCTTCTTTCTTAAAATGGCTCTTTCACCTTTCAGTTCTTGTATCATTTTACTGGGTTCCTTAGACTCCTTGGATCGGGTTTCAAGTTTCTTTCAAATGTCGATGATCTTCATTGCCATCCAGATTCTGAATTCTATGCCTTTCATTTCTGCCATTTCAGCCTGGATAAGAACCATGGCTCAGGAGCTAGTGTGGTCATTTGGAGATAAGAAGACACTCTGGTTTTTTGAGTTGCCAGATTCTTATGTTGGCTCTTTCTCATCTGATGTTCTTTTAATCTTTGAAGTTGCTGTCTTTTGCATGGGGCTTTTCGCTTTTATATTCTTTGATGTCCTTAAGGGTTTGACTTTAGTATGAGTTGGATTCAGTTCACTGGCTTTGCCTCTGGATGATTTCAGAGGGCCACGACTCAGCTCAGCACTCCTGGGCTGCATGCTGTAACACTAGAGGACTGGGCCCAGGTCCGTGGCTTTGTTCTCTGGCCCCTCAAAATTAAGCATCTGCTGCATTGGAGGGGCCAAGATGTTCCTGGTCCACTGGCAACAACACTCTGATGGGGGATGCAGGCAAAATAATCTTAAAGAGGTGGCAAGGTCCATGCTGGCATGTGCATACCAGTGCTGGCAGGGTGGGAGTAAGGCGGTGGGGTCCACTTGTGTGTGCACCAGCACATGAGGTGCAGAAGCAGGAACCATGTATATGCATTTGTGCTGGCAGTGGCTAGGCAGCAAAGTTCATATGCTTACACATGCCAGCAAAGTGGTAGGGGGAAGGTGTGGCCTAGTACATGCTGGCAAGGCAGTGGGGGAAGGCTGTGGGTGGGTGCATGCTGATAGGGGATCATCTGCAGAAGCTCTCCAATGGTTAGGTGGGATCTGCCAAGAAGGAGTTATGGTATTAACCACCGGGATGCTCCCCAGTTGAACATCTGAGACTGTGCTTTAAGTGGGCATGGCCAGGAAGGTACTCTGAGAGAGGCCAGCAAACAGGGGCCTGCTCAGATCTGACTGGATCCATTTCACAGGCAAGATAGCCCTGTTCTATCCATACTTGACAATCAACAAAGGCCAAAGCCACCCAGAGGAGCATGGTAAGCCTTGGAAAATGGATATCACTGGCTGTGCTCCACTGCAGCCATTCCTATGCCAAACCCTCTGGGCTCCATGCAGGCTGGAGTCCCATCCTGGCTAGCTCTCCAAGCAGCTCTCCCTGACAGCTCAAATGTCCATGGAGGTCAAGAGAACTCCTGCAGCTAGTATTCATAAGTTTATGGTGAAAGTAGGCCACCCCATGCCTACTCACCTCTTTCCCAGAAGCCACTTTGCGCCAGGAATTAGTCCTAGTGTTTGGCAACCTCATGCAGAGTTCCCAGCTTCCTCTCCCTTTACCCCAGGGTCTGCATCCTCCCTCTATCCACCCTCAATGCCTTACTTCAGAAGATCTGCTTGGAGTGTGCTGGTCTTTTTCATGGTCTAATCTCTCAGTGGCGGAAGCTCTTCCTGACTGTGTGTAGTCAACCTTCTTGGCTCTACCACCCAGGCTTCATTTTTGAAGCATAGTTGTGCTGGGTAAAGCACACTTGATTGACAATTTTTTTTCCAACTCGTGGAAGATGTCACTCAATTGTCTTATTGTTTGCATTTTTCCAATGATAATTCTGCTGTAAATCTTATCATTTCTCCTCTGTGTGTAATATGTCTTTTTTTTTTTCCTATGACTGCCTTCAAGATTTTCTCTTTTCCTTTGGTTTTCAGAATTTTGAATAGTATATGCCTAGTTGTCTGCGTGTGTGTGTATGTGTGTGTGTGTCTTGGTGTTTATCCTGCTTGATGCTCTCTGACTTCTTGGATCTGTGGCTTGGTGACTGTTACTAATTTCAGGTAACTCTTGGCCATTATTTCTTCAAAATGTATTCTGATCCACTCTCTACTTCTTCTATTTATGGAATTACACATATATTAAATTGTTTGACATTGTCCTATAGCTGTTGGATGCCCTATCCCGTTTCCTTCACTATTTGTTTTTGGTATTTGAAAGTAGATAATTTTATTGACCTATGTTGAAGTTCACTGGTTCTTTCATAGCTGTTTTGAGTTTACTATTGATCTTGTTGAAGGCATTCTTCATTTTTGTTACTGTATGTTTTATTTGTAATGTTTCCTTTTTATTTTGTATAATTTGCCTCTGTCTGCTTGAATTGCCTATCTGATCTTTCATGTTTCCTACCTTTTCCAATGGGAACTTTAGCACACTAATTAAAGTTGTTTTGAATTCCCTGCCTGATATTTCCAATGTCTACATCACATCTGAGCTTGCTTTTGTGATTGCTTTGTCTCTCTTTGGCTTAATTTTTGTTGCCTCGCTTTATGCCTTGTCATATCTGTTGCAGTCTGCACATGTTGTATGGGTTAGTAGATACTGAAATAAATATATTTTATAATCTATTTTTTATCTTATTTGTTTTAAGAGACAGCCTTATTTTTATTAATTTTGTATTATTACACTTTAAGTTCTAGGGTACAGGTGCACAACGTGCAGGTTTGTTACATGTGTCATGTTGGTATGCTGCACTCATTAACTCGTCATCTACGTTAGGTATATCTCCAAATGCTATCTCCCCTCCCTCCCCCCACTCCACAACAGGCCCTAGTGTGTGATGTTCCCCTTCCTGTGTTCAAGTGTTCTCATTCTTCAATTCCCATCTATGAGTGAGAATATGCGGTGTTTAGTTTTCTGCACTTGCGATA
>NW_012122155.1:48207-49706 GCF_000951035.1 Colobus angolensis palliatus | reverse complement strand
GGGATGGCTGGGTCTAATGGTATTTCTAGTTCTAGATCCTTGAGGAATCGCCACACTGTCTTCCACAATGGTTGAACTAGTTTACAGTCCCACTAACAGTGAAAATGTGTTCCTATTTCTCCACATCCTCTCCAGCACCTGTTGTTTCCTAACTTTTTAATGATCAGCATTCTAACTGGTGTGAGATAGTATCTCATTGTGGTTTTGATTTGCATTTCTCTGATGGTGAGTGAAAATGAGCATTTTTTCATGTGTCTATTGGCTACATAAATGTCTTCTTTTCAGAAGCGTCTGTTCAGATACTTCGACCGCTTTTTGATGGGGTTGTTTGTTTTTTCTTGTAAATTTGTTTGAGTTCTTTGTAGGTTTTGGATATTAGCCATTTGTCAGATGAGTAGATTGCAAAAATTTCCTCCCATTCTGTAGGTTGCCAGTTCATTCTGATGGTAGTTTCTTTTGCTGTGCAGAAGCTCTTTGGTTTAATTAGATCCCATTTGTCAATTTTGGCTTAGCTGCCATTGCTTTTGGTGTTTCAGACATGAAGTCCTTGCCCATGCCTATGTCCTGAATGGTATTGCCTAGGTTTTCTTCTAGGGTTTTTATCACTTTAGGTCTAACATTTAAGTCTCTAATCCATCTTGAATTAATTTTCATTTAAGGTGTAAAGAAGAGATACAGTTTCAGCTTTCTACTTATGGCTAGCCAGTTTTCCCAGCACCGTTTATTCAATAGGGAATCCTTTCCCCATTTCTTTTTTTTGTCATGTTTGTCAAAGATCAGATGGTTGTAGATGTGTGGTATTACTTCTGAGGGCTCTGTTCTGTTCCATTGGTCTATATCTCTGTTTTGGTACTAGTACCATGCTGTTTTGGTTACTGTAGACTTGTAGTATAGTTTGAAGTCAGGTAGTGTGATGCCTCCAGCTTTGTTCTTTTGGCTTAGGATTGTCTTGTCAATATGGGCTCTTTTTTGGTTCCATATGAACTTTGAAGTAGTTTTTTTCAATTCTGTGAAGAAAGTCACTGGTAGCTTAATGGGGATGGCATTGAATCTATAAATTACCTTGGGAAGTATGTTCGTTTTCACAATATTGATTGTTCCTATTCATGAGCATGGAATGTTCTTCCATTTGTTTGTGTCCTCTTTTATTTCACTGAGCAGTGGTTTGTAGCTCTCCTTGAAGAGGTCCTTCACATCCCTTGTAAGTTGGATTTCTAGGTATTTTATTCTCTTTGAAGCAATTGTGAATAGGAATTCACTCATGATTTGGTTCTCTGTTTGTCTGTTATTGGTGTATAAAAATGTTTGTGATTTTTGCACGTTGATTTTGTATCCTGAGATTTTGCTGAAGTTTATCAGCTTAAGGAAATTTTGGGCTGAGATGATGGGGTTTTCTAAATGTGCAATCGTGTCATCTGTAAACAGGGCAATTTGAGTTCCTCTTTTCCTAATTGAATACCTTTTATTTCTTTCTCTTGCCTGATAGCCCTGGCCAGAAC
>NW_012122155.1:47830-48157 GCF_000951035.1 Colobus angolensis palliatus | reverse complement strand
AATATTGGCCCCCACTCTCTTCTGGCTTGTAAAGTTTCTGCCGAGAGGTCTGCTGTTAGTCTGATGGGCTTCCCTTTGTGGGTAACCCGACCTTTGTCTCTGGCTGCCCTTAAGATTTTTTCCTTTATTTCAACTGTGGTGGATCTGGCAATTTTGTGTCTTGGAGTTGCTCTTCTCGAGGAGTATCTATGTGACGTTCTCTGTATTTCCTGAATTTGAATGTTGGCCTGCCCTACTCGTTTGGGGAAGTTCTCCTGGATGATATCCTGAAGAATGTATTCCAACTTGGTCGCATTTTCCCCCTCACTTTCAGGCACCCCAATCAGA
>NW_012122155.1:46299-47625 GCF_000951035.1 Colobus angolensis palliatus | reverse complement strand
AATTTTGTCAAAGGCCTTTTCTGCATCTATTGAGATAATCATGTGGTTTTTGTCTTTGGTTCTGTTTAAATGCTGGATTACGTTTATTGATTTGCGTATGTTGAACCAGCCTTTCATTCCAGAGATGAAGCCCACTTGATCATGGTGGATAAGCTTTTTGATGTGCTGCTGGATTCGGTTTGCCAGTATTTTATTGAGGATTTTTGCATTGATATTCCTCAGGGATATTGGTCTAAAATTCTCTTTTTGTGTTGTGTCTCTGCCAGGCTTTGGTATCAGGATGAAGTTGGCCTCATAAAATGAGTCAGGGAGGATTCCCTCTTTTTCTATTGATTGGAATAGTTTCAGAAGGAATGGTACCACCTCCTACTTGTACCTCTAGTAGAATTTGGCTGTGAATCCGTCTGGTCCTGGCCTTTTCTTGGTTGGTAGGCTATTAATTATTGCCTCAATTTCAGAGCCTGCTATTGGTCTATTCAGGGATTCAGCTTCTTGCTTGCTTTTATCTCTCTCCAAATTTTGACTTAGCTTTTTGCTCTGTTTTCTAATGAGTTCAAGATTGGTTCACTTGCAGTCTGTGTGGTTTTTTCTTGCTGAAATTATGACAACAATGCTCTTTCCAGCCTGCTACATTTCTGAGCTAAAAGTAGAAATGAATGAGTAAGCCATTCTATATCTGAATTTGAGTGTAACAGAGTATGTGTTATTTTGACATCTGAATTAATATGAGACAACTGTGTTTATGTAGTGCCTAAATGAGATTTTGAGACAACTGAATGAGAAAATATGAGCATCTGATAATGGGCATTTGTCATAGTTTCTTTCAGATGATGCACACGCCCATTCTGATGTCACCATTGCCCATCTACTGTCATAAATTCATTCAGACATCACTAGTGACTTCAATTATTCTTATGATCCACACATACTCGTTTGGATATTTCTTCACTTTTCACATACACTCCCTCTCTTAAAGCTACTGCTCTCCTGTTTGCTAATTTAGTAAATGGCATCAGCACCACCCACTCAAACCATGAACCAATATGGGAATCATTGGATTTTCCACACACTTTCTCATCAAGACCATTTCAGCCAACCTTCACTGTGTGTCTGCAGTCCATACTTTTGTTAGAAACCCTATTGCTACAGCCTTATTTCAGTCTCCTCTGGACCACTATACCGGCATTCTCATTGACACCCTTCCATTTGATCATTCACCCTGTAATCAAAACGGTCTTTATGAAGCACAGATATGATAATATCACTCGCTTGACTAAATACTATTTAATAATGACTTCCCATTGTTCAATAGGATAAACTCCACTT
>NW_012122155.1:35131-38629 GCF_000951035.1 Colobus angolensis palliatus | reverse complement strand
CCTTCACCCACTTTTTGTTGGGTTTGTTTTTTTCTTGTAAATTTGTTTACGTTCTTTGTAGATTCTGGATAATAGCCCTTTGTCAGATAGATAGATTGCAAAAATGTTCTCCCATTCTGTAGGTTGCCTGTTCACTCTGATGGTAGTTTCTTTTGCTGTGCAGAAGCTCTTTAGTTTAATTAGATGCTATTTGTCGATTTTGGCTTCTGTTGCCCTTGCTTTTCGTGTTTTAGTAATGAAGTCTTTGCCCATGCCTATGTCCTGAATGATATTGCCTAGGTTTTTCTCCAGGGTTTTTATGGTTTTTGGTCTTGTGTTTAAGTCTTCAATCCATCTTGAATTAATTTTTGTATAAGGTGTAAGGAAGGGATCCAGTTTCAGTTTTCTCCATATGGCTAGCCAGTTTGTCCAACACTATTTATTAAATAGGGAATTCATTCACCATTGCTTGTTTTTGTCAGGTTTGTCAACGATCAGATGGTTGTAGATGTGTGGCATTATTTTCGAGGGCTCTTTTTTGTTTCATTGGTCTATATCTCTGTTTTGGCACCAGTACCATGCTGCTTTTGTTACTGTAGCCTTGTAGTATTGCTTGAAGTCAGGTAGTGTGATGCCTCCAGCTTTGTTCTTTTGGCTTAGGATTGTCTTGGCAGTGTGGGCTCTTTTTTGGTTCCATATGAAATTTAAAGTAATTTTTTCCAACTCTGTGAAGGAAATCAGTGGCAGCTTGATGAGCATAGCGTTGAATCTATAAACTACTTTGGGCAGTGTGGCCATTTTTCGGATATTGATTCTTCCTATCCATGAGCATAGAGTGTTCTTCCATTTGTTTGTGTCCTCTCTTATTTCCTTGAGTGGTGGTTTGTAGTTCTCCTTGAAGAGGTCCATCACATCCCTTGTGAGTTGTATTTTATTCTCTTTGTAGCAATTGTGAATGGAAGTTCACTCATGATTTAACTCTCTGTCTGTCTATTATTGGTGTATAGGAATGCTTGTGATTTTTGCATATTGATTTTGTATCCTGAGACTTTACTGAAGTTGCTTATCAGCTTAAAGAGATTTGGGGCTGAGATGATGGGGTTTTCTAAATATACAATCATGTTATCTACAAACAGAGACAACTTGACTTCCTCTTTTCCTAACTGAATACCCTTTATTTCTTTCTTTTGCCTGATTGCCCTGGCCAGAACTTCCAATACTATGTTGAATAGGGGTGGTGAGAGAGGGCATCCTTGTCTTGTGCCAGTTTTCAAATGGAATGCGTCCAATTTTTGCCCATTCAATAAGATATTGGCTGTGGATTTGTCATAAATAGCTCTTATTACTTTGAGATACATTCCATCAATACCCAGTTTATTGAGAGTTTTTAGCATGAAGAGCTGTTGAATTTTGTCAAAGGCCTTTTCTGCATCTATTCAGATAATCATGTCATTTTTGTCATTGTTTCTGTTTATGTGATGGATTACGTTTATTGATTTGTGTATGTTGAACCAGTCTTGCATCCCCGGGATGAAGTCTACTAGATTGTCGTGGATAAGGTTTTGTTTGTGCTGCTGAATTCGATTTGCCATGTTTTATTGAGGAATTTCACATCAATATTCATCAGGGATATTGGCCTGAAATTGTCTTTTTTTGTTGTGTCTCTGCCGGGTTTTGGTATTAGGAAGATGCTGGCCTCATAAAATGAGTTAGAGAGGATTCCCTCTTTTTCTATTGTTCGGAACAGTTTCAGAAGGAATGGTACCAGCTCCTCTTTGTAACTCTGGCAGAATTCGGCTGCGAATCCGTCTGGGCCTGCACTTTTTTTTGGTTGGTAGGCCATTAATTGCTGCCTCAATTTCAGAACTTATTATTGGTCTATTCAGGGATTCGACATCTTCCTGGTTTAGTCTTGGGAGGGTGTATGTGTCCAGGAACTTATCCATTTCTTCTAGATTTTCTAGTTTATTTGCGTAGGGTTGTTTATAGTATTCTCTGATGGTAGTTTGTATTTCTGTGGGATTGGTGGTGATATCCCCTTTATCATTTTTTTATTGCATCTGTATTGTTCTCCTCTCTTTTCTTCTTTATTAGTCTGGCTAGTGGTCTATCTATCTTGTTGATCTTTCCAAAAAGCCAGCTCCTGGATTCATTGATTTTTTGAAGGGTTTTTCATGTCTCTATCTCCTTCAGTTCTGTTCTGATCTTAGTTATTTCTAGCCTTCTGCTAGCTTTTGAATTTGTTTATTCCTGCTTCTCTAGTTCTTGTAAATGTGATGTTAGGGTGTCGATTTTAGATCTTTCCTGCTTTCCCTTGTGGCTTTTAATGCTATAAATTCCCCTCTACACACTGCTTTAAATGTATTCCAGAGATTCTTGTACTTCGTGTCTTTGTTCTCGCTGGTTTCAAAGAACATCTTCATTGCTGCCTTCACTTCTTTATTTACCCAGTGGTCATTCAGGAGCAGGTTGTTCAGTGTCCATGTAGTTGAGCGATTTTGAGTGACTTTCTTAAACCTGAGTTCTGATGTGATTTCGCTGTGATCTGAGAGACTTATGATTTCTGTCCTTTTGCATTTGCTGAGGAGTGTTTTCTTCCAATTATGTGGCCAGTTTTAGAATAAGTGTGATGTGGTGCTGAGAAGAATGTATATTCTGTTGGTTTGGGGTGGAGAGTTCTGTAGATGTCTATTAAGTCCGCTTGGTCCAGAGCTGAGTTCAGGTCCTGGATATCCTTGTTAATTTTCTGTCTCGTTGAGTTGTCTAATATTGACAGTGGGGTGTTAAAGTCTCCTGTTATTAATGTGTGGGAGTCTAAGTCTCTTTGTAAGTCTCTAAGGACTTGCTTTATGAATCTGGGTGATCCTGTATTGGGTGCATATATATTTAGGATAGTTAGCTCTTCTTGTTGCATTGATCCCTTTACCATTATGTAATGGCCTTCTTTGTCTCTTTTGATCTTTGTTCATTTAAAGTCTGTTTTATCAGAGACTAGGATTGCAACCCCTGTTTTTGTTTTGTTTTATTTGCTTTCCATTTGCTTAGTAAATATTCCTCCATCCCTTTATTTTCAGCCTATGTGTGTCTTTTAATTGGGGCATTTAGCCTGTTTACATTTAAGGTTAATATTGTTATGTGTCAATTTGATCCTGTCATTATGAAGCTAGCTGGTTATTTTGCCTATTCGTTGATGCAGTTTCTTCATAGCGTTAACGGTCTTTACAATTTGGTATGTTTTCACAGTGGCTGGTACCAGTTGATCCTTTCCACGTTTAGTGCTTCCTTCAGGAGCTCTTGTAAGGCAGGTCTGGTGGTGACAAAAATCTCTCATCATTTGCTTGTCTGCAAAGGATTTTATTTTTCCTTCACTTATGAAGACTAGCTTCACTGAAAATGAAATTCTGGGTTGAAAATTCTTTTCTTGGGAGCAAGATGGCCGAATAGGAACAGCTCCAGTCTCCAACTCCCAGTGCGAGTGACACAGAAGACCGGTGATTTCTGCATTTTCAACTGAGGTAC
>NW_012122155.1:20794-26632 GCF_000951035.1 Colobus angolensis palliatus | reverse complement strand
TTATACCTGATATAAATGATGAATTGATGGGTGCTGATGAGATGATGGGTTCAGCACGCCAACGTGGCACAAGTATACATATGTAACAAACCTGCACGTTATGCACATGTACCCTAGAACTTAATATAATATAAAAAAGAAAGAAAGAAAGAAAGAAAAGAGATATAGTGATAAAAACATGGATGAATGAAAAATCTGTAAACAATTTGGTACCTGCCAATCCCACCTCACATTCTGGATGGCAGGAACAGATGGGATAGTTAACTCTTCTCTCTACTGATGTGCAGCCATTAATATGATAAAAATGTTTTAAATTCTTTTAACTCAGAAAAAAAGAAAAGAAAAGAAAAAGAAATATCATATGAACCAAGACCATCCTTTTCTAGGCCAGTGACAAATTTTCCACTTCTATGTTAGTATTTCTTAATATATCTAGATAATACATTTCTTCAGGCAGGGAGTCTATTTTAGTTATCTTTTAAAATCTGTGTAGATTTAAGGGATATAAGTGCAGTTTTGTTACATGGAGAGACCGTGCACAGTGCTGAAGTATGGGATTTTCATGTAACTATCACTCATATGGTGTACATTATACCCATTTTTTCCTAGTCATCTTTTAATTTCCTCACTTTATATAATCTTATATTTCTTATGTTTTTACTGTGTGTTGCATCTTGATAAGTTTTACACGTATTACCTAATTTAATATTCACAATGATATTATCAGGTAGCAGCTAATATTATCCTAATTGTGTAGCCTAGTAAACAGTTGAGGAAGTGGAGGCAACTGACGTGAGTTACATGGCTAGTAAGTGGTGAAGCAATATTTCACACTCGTGCAGTCAGCTCCTGAGCCTGACCTAGGCTTTGTACATTTGCCTCAGCTAGTAGAGGTTGTGCTAAACAGAATCAATTGTTTCCATCTTGGTTGAACAAGGCAAAGATAAAGGATGGGAGGGCCCATTCACTGCTGGCCTATAAGTCGTCCACATACTTAAGAGTAACTCTATATAACAAATGAATCACTTTCATGACTAGTTCACTGTACAACACTATAAATACTCCATCACCTTTTCTTCCATGTACTGTTGAGATAACAAAGAGAAAAGAATGACGTATGGAAAATATGTTTAAAAAAAAAAAGAGAAAAGAAAATCTGGCACATATACACCATGGAATACTATGCAACCATAAAAAAGAATGAGTTCGTGTCTTTTGTAGGAACATGGATGCAGCTGGAAACTATCATTCTCAGCAAACTATCATATCACAAGAACAGAAAACCAAACACTGCATGTTCTCACGCAGGTGGGAATTGAACAATGAGATGGCTTAGACACAGGAAGGGGAATATCACACACTGGGGCCTATTGTGGGGTGGGGGAATGGGGGAGGGATAGCATTATGATATATACCAAATGTAAATGACGAGTTAATGGGTGCAGCACACCAACATGGCACATGTATACGTATGGAACAAATCTGCACTTTGTGCGCATGTACCCTAGAACACAAAGTATAATTTTAAGAAAAAGGAAAAGAAAAAAAAAACTAAAAAATAATAAATAAAATTAACTAAGAGTATAATTGGATTGTTCATAACATAAACAAAGGATAAATGATTGAGGTGACGGATACCCAATTTCCATGATGTTATTATTATACATTGCATGCCTATATCAAAATATCTCATGCACCCCACAGATATATATGCCTACTAGGTACCCACAACAAATAAAAAGTAGGTAGCTTGCAAAATATTTTCTCCCATTCTATGGGTTGCCTCTTCACTTTGTTGATAGTTTTCTTTGTTATGCAGAAGCTTTTTAATCTGATGTGATTCCATTTGTCCGTTTTTGCTTTGGTTGCCTGCGCTTCTTGCATATTGCTCAAGAAATTTTTGCCCAGACGACAGTCCTGGAGATTTTCTCCAATGTTTCCTCATAGTAATTTCATTGTTTATGGTCTTAGATTTAAGTCTTCAATCCATTTTGATTTGATTTTTGTATCTGGCAAGAGATGGGCATCTAGTTTTATTCTACTTTTGTATATGGCAAGAGATAGGCATCTAGTTTTTATTCATTCTAATGGTAGAAGGAAAAACTTTGATCAGGCCAACTATATATTGATAACAGTTGACTTAGCAGAGATTCTGCATTTAATGTTGCAACTCGGGGAATTAGAAATGGCTCTAACAGTTTGGTTGGTGTGCTGAAATGTGGACCAAAATGTGACCCACTGTGAGTGAATTGGAAATGCCCAACCTCCCTTGATTTAATGTAGAGGAAGGGATTCAAAAGCTTAGGGAGATTGGAATGTTACAGTGGATTTGTCTTTTAAGATCTATTCATTCACAAAGGAGGCTCCAGAGACATACGTTTCACCAATACTTTAAGAAACAAAATTGTGAGTGGAGCCCCAGTATCCTTAAAGAGCTCCTTGATTACTCTTCTCTATAGACTGGACTTTACAGTGGAAACCATAGCCTCTCAATTGGAAAACCTAAGGGCACTGGGAGTAACTGGATCCTGGGGTGGCAAGGCCAAAAGACGGCACTCATTAGCCAAAGGCAAGGCGGGAATGATTACTATGACCAAAGAGTCAAGGCAGCAATCAGAATAGCCTGACTCATGGCATTGGCAAGTTATTATGCTTGATCTTATAAGATCAAGCTTTACTCAATATGTATAAGCAGAAAATTTCTAGGTCAAGTGAACAAATATCTAACTTGAATCATAAAAAAGAGAGTCATGGCCCCTCAACCAATTACCAGGCTTGAGCCAGTTTACAGACCCAGAACCTCTTGAATGAACAGGATGCTGGGTTTCCTTGAGGACAGACCCCAATACAGCAACAAAATTTTATGCTGCTAATCTTTCTGCTAGCCTTCTCCACAGGGACCTATGGCCTTTTACCAGAGTAACTGTGCATTGGAGAAAAGAAAGAATAAAGCCTTTTGGGAACTACTCAACACCAGCTCTGAACTGACACTGACTCTAGGAAACCCCAAATGTCACTGTGGTCCCCCAGTCAGAGTAGGAGGTTATGGAGGTTAGGTGATCATTGAAGTTTTACCTCAGGTCTGTCTCACAGTAGGTCCCCAAATACATCTTGTGGCTATTTCCCTAGTTTCAGAATGCTTAATTGGAATAGACATACTTAGCAGCTTGCAGAATTCCTACATTGGTTCCCTGCCCTGTGCCATGAGGGCTACTGTGGTGGGAAAGGCCAAATGGAACCCACTAGAACTGCCTCTACCTAGGAAAATAGTAAATCAAAAGCAACACTATATCCCTGGAGGAAAGGTAGAGATTAGTGCCACTATCAACAATTTCAAAGATGCAGGTGTATCGATTCCCACTACAACTCCATTCAATTCTGTTTGAACTCTGCAGAAAATAAATGGACCTTGGAGAATGATGGTGAATTACTGTAAGCTTAACCAAATGGTGAGTTCAATTGCAGCTGCTGTGCTAGATGTTGTTTTGTTGCTTGAGTAAATTAACATATTCCCTGGTACCTTGTATGCAGCTATTAATCTGGCAAATGCCTTTTTCTTCATACTTTTCCACAAGGCCGGCCCTCCAGAGCTGTTTGTGTTTCAGTTGGCAAGGCCAGCAACACACCTTCACTACATACCTCAGAGTTACATCAATTCTCTAGCTCTATGCCATAATTTACTTTGCATGGACCTTGATCATTTTTCCCTTCATAGTGATACCATACTGGTCCATTACATTAATGACATTATGCTGATTGGAGCTACTGAGAAAGAAGTAGCAACTACCCTACACTTACTTCTGCATCAGAGGGTGGGAAATAAATCTGACTAAAATTCAGGTGCCTGTTTCAGTGAAATTTCTTTTGGTCCGGTGATGTGGGCCACGTTAATGTATTCCTTCTAAAGTGAAGGATACGTTGTTTCATCCGGATTCTCCTATAACCAAAAAAAGATACACATAACCGAAAAAGATGTGGGCCTCTTTGGATTTTGGAGGCAACATATTACTTATATGGGTGTGTTACTCTGACACATTCACTGAGTGACCTGAAAAGCTGCTAGTTTTGAGTGGTGCCCAGAACAGAAGAAGACTTGCAAGAGGTCTAGGCTGCTGTGCAAGCTGCTTTGCCACTTGGGCCATATGAT
Source organism: Colobus angolensis palliatus (assembly GCF_000951035.1). NCBI lineage: Eukaryota > Metazoa > Chordata > Mammalia > Primates > Cercopithecidae > Colobus > Colobus angolensis. The sequence goes on along the minus strand of NW_012122155.1, from coordinate 22,485 downwards.
GCATCAGATCCAATGGTGCTTTAAGTGACGGTGGCAGATAAAGATGCTGTTTGGAACCTTTGACAGTCCCCTATAGGTGAATCAAAGTGCAATGTTTCAGGACTTTGAAACACGGCCCTGCCATTATCCTCAGATAATAATTCTCAAATTATCTGAGGATAACTTTTTTGTTTCTCTTTTGAGAAACAGCTCTTGATCTGCTACTGGGCTTGAGTAGAAACTGAATGCTAGACCATGGACTACTAAGTTACCATGTAACCTGAGTTGCCATTCATGAATGGGTGTTATCTGATTAAGCTAGCTACATATCATCAAATGGAAATAGTCTGTACAGATCAGGCCTAAGCAGGCTCTGGGTGCACAAGTAAATTACATAAAAGAGTGATTGAAATGCTCATGGTCCTCAGTCCTTCTACACTGCCTTCTCTCTCCCAGCTCGTACCTATGGTCTCATGCAGAGTACCCTACAATCAGTTGTCAGAAGAGGAGAACACATGGGGTCAATTTACAGACGGTTCTGCATATGTGGATACCACTCAAAATTGGACAGGTGCAGCACTATAGCCCACTCTGGGATATTCCTAATTGAGGCTGATGAAGGGAAATCTTTCCACTGGGAAGAACTCTGGGCAGTGTATCTGGTTGCACACTTTGCTTGGAAGGAGCAATAGCCAGACACACGATCATGTACTGATTCGTGAGCTGTAGCCAATGATTTGGCTTATTAGGGAAATAAAAATTATAAACACAGTCAGGGACTTGGAAAGAGCATAATCGGAAAATTGGTGACAAATATTTCTAGGGAAGAGACATGTGGACTTTTGTTTTTCTTTTTTTGATACAGATCTTGCTCTGCCACCCAGGCTGGAGTGCAAGGGAGCGATCTTGGCTCACTGCAAACTCCACCTCCCAGGCTCAAGCGATTCTCCTGTCTCAGCCTCCCGAGTAGCTGGGATTACAGGCACCTGTCACCATGCCCAGCTAATTTTCTTATTTTTAGTAGAGATGGGGTTTTGCCATGTTGGCCAGGCTGATCTCGAACTCCTGAACTCAGATGATCCACCCACCTCGGCCTCCCAAAGTGCTCAGATTACAGGCATGAGCCACCTTGCCCAGCCAGACCTTTTTTAGTGGGCAATAAATACGAAGATATTTGTGTCCCATGTAAATGTTCACCAAAGCGTGACCTCAGCAGAGGAGTATTTTAATACTTCAGTGGAAAGGATTATCCATTTTGTGGTTACCAGTAATCTTCTATTCCGGGCTACTCATCATTGTCCAGTGAGGTTATGAACAGTGGCCATGGTAGCAGGGATGATGCTTCTACATGGGCTCAACAATATGAACTTCTACTCACCAAGGCTGAGCAGGTTACGGCGACTGCTCAGTGCCCAACCTGCCAGCAGCAGAGACCAACATTCAGTCCAGTGCACCAGTCTCCAGGGTGATCAACCGGGTGGACAGTTGATTACACTGGATAGCTTCCCTTATGGAAGGGACAGTGCTTTGTACTTAGCGAAATAGATACTTACTCTGGATACAGATTTGCCTTCCCTATGTGCAACGCCTATGCCAAAACTACCATCAATGGACTTTTTATTCTATACAGGCCCTCATCAGATTGGGTGATGCCCACTTACATTGGTGAGAACATTCTTCTTCTTTTTTTTTTTTTCTTTTTTTCTTTTTTA
>NW_012122155.1:14020-15563 GCF_000951035.1 Colobus angolensis palliatus | reverse complement strand
TGTTTTAGAATGTTGAATATTGGCCCCCACTCTCTTCTGGCTTGGAGAGTTTCTGCTGAGAGATCTGCTGTTAGTCTGATGGGTTTCCCTTTGTGGGTACCCCGACCTTTCTCTCTGGCTGCCCTTAACATTTTTTCCTTCATTTCTACTTTAGTGAATCTGACAATTATGTGTCTTGGAGTTGCTCTTCTTGAGAAGAATCTTTGTGGCGTTCTCTGTATTTCCTGAATTTGAATGTTGGCCTGCCCTACTAGGTTGGGGAAGTTCTCCTGGATGATATCCTGAAGAGTGTTTTCTAGCTCGGTTCCATTTTCCCCGTCACTTTCAGGCACACCAATCAGACGTAAATTTGGTCTTTTCACATAATCCCATATTTCTTAGAGGATTTGTTCATTTCTTTTTCCTCTTTTTTCTCTACACTTCTCTTCTCACTTCATTTCATTCATTTGATCTTCAATCAGTGATACTCTTTCTTCCAGTTGATTGAATCAGTTATTGAATCTTGTGCATTTGTCATGTAATTGTCATGTTATTATTGTCAACTCTATCAGTTCTTTTAAGGACTTCTCTACATTGGTTATTCTAGTTAGCCATTCATCAAATCTTTTTTCATGGTTTTTAGTTTCTTTGCGCTGGTTACATAGTTCCTCCTTTAGCTCTGAGTAGTTTGATTGACTGAAGCCTTCTCTCAACTCGTCAAAATCATTCTCCATCCAGCTTTGTTCTGTTGTTGGCGATGAGCTGCGTTCCTTTGGAGGGGGAGATGCGCTCTTATTTTTTGAATTTCCAGCTTTTCTGCACTGCTTTTTCCCCATCTTTGTGGTTTTATCTGCCTTTGGTCTTTGATGATGGTGATGTACTGATAGGGTTTTGGTGTTGGCGTCCTTTCTGTTTGTTAGTTTTCCTTCTAACAGTCAGGACCCTCAGCTGCATGTCTGATGGAGTTTTCTTGAGGTTCACTCCAGACCCTGTTTGCCTGGGTATCAGCAGCGGAGGCTGCAGAAGGTAGAATTTTGCTGAACAACGAGTGTTGCTGTCTGATTCTTGCTCTGGAAGCTTCGTCTCAGAGGTGCACCCAGCCATGTGAGGTGTGAGGTGTCAGTCTGCACCTCAGTTGAACATGCAGAAATCACCCATCTTCTGTGTTGCTTACACTGGGAGCTGGAGGCTGAAGCTGTTCCTATTCGGCCATCTTGGGTGCGCCCCTTCCCACATTTTCTTAATCCAGTCTGTCATTGATGGACATTTGGGTTGGTTCCAAGTGTTTGCTATTGTGAATAGTGCCACAATAAACATACATGCGCATGTGTGTTTTTAGCACCATGATTTATAATCCCTTGGGTATATACCCAGTAATGGGATGGCTGAGTCAAATGGTATTTCTAGTTCTAGATCTTTGAGGAGTCGCCACACTGTCTTCCACAATGGTTGAACTAGTTTACAGTCCCACCAACAGTATAGAAGTGTTCCTATTTCTCCACATCCCCTCCAGCACCTGTTGTTTCCTGACTTTTTAATGATGGCCATTCTAACTGGTGTGAGA
>NW_012122155.1:11826-12357 GCF_000951035.1 Colobus angolensis palliatus | reverse complement strand
CAGAGTCTGTTATTGGTCTATTCAGGGATTCAACTTCTTCCTGGTTTAGTCTTGGGAGAGTATATGTGTCCAGGAATTTATCCATTTCTTCTATGTTTTCTAGTGTATTTGAGTACAGGTGTTTATAGTATTCTTTGATGGTAGTTTGTATTTCTGTGGGGTCGAAGAACTTTGAATTTGATATTTAGATGGTGCAAGTTGGAAACACATCCCATGGCCAAGTCGCTGGCTTCTGCTATTTCTCAGTTAGAACTGACCACTTAAGTCCTCGTCAGCAATTACTCCCCTATATCTAAATAATTGTCTTTCCTTGCATGCAATTTTAAAAGTGTATCTCACATTTTACAATTTCCTTGAAATAGACAATATACATCACTACTGCTCTTTTGAGAAATCTATTATAGCTATTACTAAGTAATATTTTGAAAATATTTGGGGGGGGCGGAGCAAGATGGCCGAATAGGAAGAGCTCCAGTCTCCAACTCCCAGCGCGAAGGACACAGAAGACCGGTGATTTCTGCATTTTCAACT
>NW_012122155.1:4689-5836 GCF_000951035.1 Colobus angolensis palliatus | reverse complement strand
TCTAGCCTAACATCCAGATTTAGTTCTTAGTAAGAGCTATCACCAGTGCAGTTTAAGAGAGTAATTGTTGTAATTGCATAATTATGTATATTTTGTTAAAGTTTGCAATAAAGTATTTATGAAATGTAAAAAAAAAAAAAAAAGAAAATATTTGGTACAATACTTTTTGGCTTCTTACCAGTCACCACCCACACTCCCCACAAAAAGATCTTAAGATAAAAAGGGATTATTTGAGTACAACTTTTTTCTTAATAACCACTCTGAATCAGGCTTGCAAGTATTCTGGTTGATTAGGCACTTGGTTAAGTCTATATTAACTGTTCTAAGGCTGATAGTTACCAATGGACAACCAATGCTGTACTCCTACAAGTTGTCATAATGGTTTTGTCCTCTGTCCTTCCCAAATAAATACCATTGTAAAGCCATACCCATGCCACATGCACCATTAAAAGGTAGCCAGACATGAATCATTGTAAAATTGAAACTACCTCATGTTTCAGGAGAGAGGAAATGAAGAGCGTTTGCAAAAGCTAAAATCACAGAATTACAGAGGCTTCATTATGGGAAGCATTTCTCTATTAGAGCTCATTCAACCATGCAAAATATTGCCCATAATACTCTTTTAAGGTCAAGTGAAAATTCAGGCCTATGGCGAATTAAAACGCTGTGGAGCTTTGGAAAAATCAACATTTAAAGAAAATGAGGAGCAAGATGGCCGAGTAGGAACAGCTCCAGTCTCCAACTCCCAGTGCGAGCGACACAGGAGACCGGTGATTTCTGCATTTTCAACTGAGGTACTGGGGTCATCTCACTCGGGAGTGCTGGACAATTGATGCTGGTCAGCTGTTGCAGCCTGACCAGTGAGAGCTGAAGCAGGGCGAGGCATTGCCTCACCTGGGAAGCGCAAGGGGGAAGGGAATCCCTTTTCCTAGCCAGGGGACCTGAGACACACAACACCTGGAAAATCGGGTAACTCCCACCCCAATACTGCACTGTAAGCAAAGCCGCACACCAGGAGATTCTACCCTACACCTGGCCGGGAGGGTCCCACGCCCCCGGAGCCTCCCTCCTTGCTAACACAGCAGTCTGCAGCGATCTAACCGCAGGGCAGCAGCTAGGCTGGGGGAGGGGCGCCCGCCATTGCTGA
>NW_012122155.1:0-377 GCF_000951035.1 Colobus angolensis palliatus | reverse complement strand
GAGTCTCCTTATTCTCACAATACCTGCAAGAACATTCTTGGTATCTAATGATCATGGCTCCAATATTTTCATGGCTTGTGAAATTAAATTCTCTATTTCATTTTATAAATCTGATATAATGAATTTCCAATGCCAGCAGTAGGGCACATTCCATCTGGAATTCCTTGTTATGTCCCTGAGAAGATGATTCAGTTTCACCCTCTGTGCCTCAGGGTGACGAATCCTCCATAGGATATTATACAAAAGCCTTAATATTTCGTTCCTTTTTTCCTTTAACAGCAGTGCATGCATCAGTCTACTACCTTTGCAATATGTGTTTCCCACACAGACACATGAATGCAGCTTGCTTCTGAAAGAGGAGTGCCTTCTTGTCCTTG
>NW_012122154.1:4563381-4569836 GCF_000951035.1 Colobus angolensis palliatus | reverse complement strand
TATCAGGGTGGAACACTATCGAGGCAGGGTGGGACCCTATCTAGGGCCACCTGGTGCTAACTTTTTAGGTTTTGTGAGGCCTACTAGTTTCATTTTCTGCTTCATTCCATGGCCAAAGCAAGCCACGTGGGCAAGTCTGAAGCCGGGGGTGGGAAAGTACCCTCCACCCACAACGAAACCATGGCAAGCAGTAGGTGCAAAGAGGGCTGAGGAATTGGGGCCAGTAGTTCTCTCTATCCCAGTGAGTGAGGAGCCCTGCTTTGGGGATTGCACAGCTTGGGTCTGTTCTTGCAGTGGTGTCTGTCACTATGAACACACCACCATGGATTGCCATCAGGTCAGGGACCCTGACAAGGCAAGAATCATGTCCTCCTCTGCACACAACCCCACTCCCTTCCCCACCATGCCTAACACCAAGCCCGGCCCTCAGGGATGACTCAGGAATATTACTGAGAGCATTTTAGGCCATTCCTTCATTATCCCCATGTGACTTGTTGATAAAGATTAAGTTCCTCTTCAAAGTTCACCTTTTTGAATAAAAGGGATTTCTTTAAATATTTCTTTTAAATCTCCACAGCTTTTCATATCTCACACTAACAGATCTTTTATTCTACTAATAATTATTTGTTAAGCCCAAGTAGTTGTTAAATGGAGTAAAATAATCAGTATATCTTGTGTTCTTATATTGTAACCAAGGCCTGCCTCATTTGTTCCCTAAGTCTGTCCAGACATGCCTGAACATGCCCAGGCATGTCCCAGCTTGCAGCGTTTGCCCCTTCCTTATTTGGAAATGTTATTGCCTCCCTAGTTTCCTGTAAAAAATCCCCTCCCTTCCTTTGTTCCCCATTGAACCTTTACCTATTCAGGAAAATTTCAAGGTTTTAGCCAGTCGGGATCAGTTTAGATTGTGAGGTCCAGCTCCAACCAATGGAGGTAGGACACAGCAGTAGAAGCCCAACCAATGGAGGTAGGACACAGCAGTAGAAGCCCAATGCGTCAGGGATAAAAACTCCTGCCTTTCTTTGTTCAGTGTGCTCTTGTGGCAGTCCACCTTCCAAGAAGCACCCTTTCTGCAGAAAGTAAATTTGCCTTGCTGAGAAAATTATTTGTCTAAGTGCTGGTTCTTCTTTGTGGCACCGAGGAACAAGCATTTGTTTGTAACACTTATTATGAAATATAGATTGGACTGGGTGCCGTGGCTCACACCTGTAATCCCAGCACTTTGGGAGTCCAAGGCAGGTGTATCACCTGAGGTCAGGAGTTCAAGACCAGTCTGGGCAACATGGTGAAACCCCATCTCTACTAAAAATACAAAAATTAGGTAGGCATGGTGGCATGTGCCTGTAATCCCAGCTGCTCAGGAGGCTGAGGCAGGAGAATTGCTTGAGCCCAGGAGGTGGATGTTGCAGTGAGCTGAGATTGTGCCATTGCACTCCAGCCTAGGCGACAGAGTGAGATTCTGTAAAAAAAAAAAAAAAAGGAAAGGAAAAAGAAAAAGAAAACATAGACTTATTTCCTAAAGTTCAGCACATAGTGCTAAGTATTTCCCCTGTAAGCTGTAAACAGATGCTGCTGTTTGAAACTGGGATCTGTCCCCAGATCTGTCAGACCACCAAATCCCATGTCTACTGCCAGAAGAAAGGGTTCATACAGAGCCAAACACCGAGGCAGGTTAGTGAAATTTCTCTTAAGGTCATTTAAAGCTGGAAAGAGGCTCACCACCTGAAATACCCTAAGAGGAAGGCTGTCCAGGGATCCAGAGGGACTTAAGGACAATTTTTTTTTTGACACAGTCTCATTCTGTCTTCCAGGCTGGAGTTCTGTGGTGCAAACTTGGCTCACTGCAAGCCTCAAGCTCCTGGGCTCAGGTAATCTTCCCACCTCAGCCTCCCAAGTAGCTGGTACTACAATCACGTGCCAGCATGCCCAATTAATTTTTTTTTAATTTTTTGTAGAGATGGGGTCTCCCTGTGTTGCTCAGTCTAGTCTTAAGCTCCTGGACTCAAGCAATCCTCCTGCTTCTACCCCTCAAAGTACTAGGATTACAGGCATGAGCCAAAGCACCTATCCTCTTAAGGACAATTTTAAGAACAGTGAGGCTCACTGTCAGAGCCCCTGCTGCTCTACAAAGCCCCTTGGCCCCTCTCACCAGGACAAAAGCAAGATCAGCCCCAGATGTTTTGCCTTAATGGCCATCTTTCTCAGGAGACTCTGCTCTTTAAAGGAGAACCAGTTAGAAATATGATTAACCCTAAAGAATGCCACCAGCACTACTGAATGCCAGGCACGGGCCACATGGGTGGCGAGTATATTTTAGAGCAGTGATTAATGGTAAATTACTTCCCTCAGCCCCTAAAGTTGACTATTCAGTGTTAAACTATCGCAGACTCAGGACGACAAAAGTGGAGGCATGAGGAACCTAGGGTTGTTTTGAAGTGTCTTGGTTACAGTATATGTAGAAGATTTTAAAGCTTGTTGTAAAAACATGATGACCCATGGCTCTCCAGGCTGGGTGAGGGATTGCCTTTGTAAATTACAAGAGGATATTATGCAGCAGTTTTTAAAAATGAGGCAGAGTAGGCCAGGTGCAGTGGCTCATTCCTGTAATCCCAGCACTTTGGGAGGCCAAGGCAGGCGGATCACCTGAGGTTGGGAGTTCAAGACCAGCCTGACAAACATGGAGAAACCCTGTCTCTACTAAAAATACAAGAGCAAAACTCCGTCGCAAAAAAAAAAAAAAAAAAAAGTGGTGGGGGGAAGACTGGGGCAGTCTGTCTCCAAAATACATAGGCGCTTGTAAGGGAATACAGCAAGATGTAGTAGGGCATGTATCATATACTACTGTGTACCTTGCATTAGCTGTACAGAACTGTGTGGTCTGATACAGTAGCCGCTAGCCACATATGGTTACTTACTTGTGAATTTAGGCCAGGCACGGTGGCTCATGCCTGTAATCCCGGCACTTTGGGAGGCCAAGGTGGGAGGATAACTTGAGGCCACAGCCTGGGCAACATAGTGAAACCATTTTTCTACAAAAAAATTTAAAAATGTAAAAATTGGCCAGGCACAGTGGCTTGTGCCTGTAATCCCAGTACTTTGGGAGGCCGAGGCAGGTGGATCACCTGAGGTCAGGAATTTGAGACCAGCCTGGCCAACATATAGTGAAACCCCATCTCTACTAAAAAATACAAAAATTAACCAGGCATAGTGGTGCACACCTGTAGTCTCAGCTACTTGGGAAGCTGAGGCCAAATCACCTGAACTCAGGAGGCAGAGGTAGCAGTGAACTGAGATAGTGCCACTGCACTCCAGCCTGGGCGACAGAGCAAGAAAAAAAAAAAGTAGCCAAACATTATGGTGTGCATCTGTAGTCCCAGCAACTCAGGAAGCTGAGGTGAGAGGTCTTGAGCCCAGGAGGTCAAGGTGGCAGTGAGCTATATGATTGCACTATTGTACTCCAGCCTGGGCAACAGAGTAAGGCCCTGTCTCAAAAAATAAATTTAAATTTAAATTAATACAAATTAAATACATTTTAAAAGTCAGCTCCAGCTGGATGTAGTAGCTCACACCTATAATCTCAGCCCTTTGGGAGGCCAAGGTAGGAGGATTGCTTGAGGCTAGGAGTTTGAGACCAGTCTTGCCTACATGGCAAAACCCCATCTCTACTAAAAATACAAAAAATTAGCCGGGCGTGGTGGTGGGCACCTTTGTCCCAGCTACTTGGGAGGCTGAGGCAGGAGAATCGCTTGAACCCGGGAGGCAGAGGTTTCAGTGAGCTGAGATGTGCCATTACACTCCAGCCTGGGCAACAAGAGCAAAAGTCTGTCTAAAAAATAAAAATAAATAATTTTAAAGGAATATTTGTCAGAGAATCAGGATAGAACATACTTTATTTAACAACCTGTTAGTTTAATTTATAATTTGCAACTATTGAGACAGATGACCTGTGGCATCCATCTGTCCTCTTGCCCTGAGCTGCACATCCAGACTTGACTCATAGACTCACTTGACCCAGCTTGGGTTTTCCAGTTCTTTGAATAGGTAGGAATCTACCAGGGCTCATGTTTTTCCCAGCTGCAGGGCTGGGTTGGAGGGTCCCCCTGGTTCCCCTTTGAATGCTGCAGAAACCAAATTTCCAGCATGTGGTCCTGGACTATGGAAACCTCTCCCCCTGCCTGGGACTCTCACTCTCCAGACGAGTTCATTCAGGTCATCTGAGGCCCCTGTAGATTTTTGGCCACAAATTGTTCCTCATAAAGTAGTGCCCCCAGGATGTTCAGCCTCACCCCTGCCCCTGCAGGCTTCCTATCCCAGGGTGCCATGTGCTGTTGCCCTGCTGGGAAGAGAAGTCTGGAGGGGCATGGGGCAGCACTGCCCGCTTAGAAGCCCCTTGGGCTTTCTGTCAGATCCTGTCGCCCTGTTCCAGAGGGAAGAGTGGGCTGTCAGTAACAAAATTTTTTTTCTCTTGCCCCTTTTTTGCTGCAGTTGGTAGAAATTCGTCCCAGACTTCCTTGGTAACTAATGATGTTGGGATGTTGTGGCCTTCACTGGGAGGAGATAGGTTGTCAGGTCACCGTTTCACAGATGGTTGACGCGATGCCAACCATAACAGGCAGGTCTCCTTTGGCTGCAACTGACAGAAGCCCAATTCAGACTTGTTCGTGAGTGGGGACATTTACTGAACCTCAGAACTGAAGGAAGGGGAAGGGTGTGTTTGGGTCCCAGAAAGGGTTAACCGTGGGACTGGAATCCCATCCAGACTCCACTCCCTCTTCACGGAGTCTTAGCGTCTCAGATGGGCTGTGTCCTCTGGCCCAGCACCCACAGGCTTCTTGTGAGAAGCTGAGCAGCTTTACTTGCTTCTACTTCCAAAAGTAGTGACTGGCACACAAGCATTCCTATGCCTATGTGGGGGTGGTAGGGACAGGGCCCTGGGACTTGCAGCCCCCACTAAAGCCCCATGAGGGAAGGAGTTCCCCCAAAGGTGGTGCTGTTCCCAGACAGGAAGGGAACAGTCAGTGCTCTCCACCCTGTCCCGCCCAGCATTGTCCTTACAGATGTCACCTGTCCTTCCAGGCCCAGCTGCTATTTCTGCCTGACACTTGGCCAATTTGCATGGTTAAAACCAGCGTATTTCCAGGAGATGGATGATGTTACAGAACTGGGGTTCCAGAAGGCTAGGGTGGCCCGGCACTCCCGCCTTCTTTAGAACATGGAGAGCTATTAGTTAGACAGGGCTGAAGTGTAGGTGGCGAGGAAGAAGAGGCTTCTACTGCAGACAGCCTTGTTCTACGAGTCCTCCCAGAAATCCCTGGGCCAGCTGGAACCCAGGGTCAGAGAGGGATGGGATAGACGTAGGCTGTGAAAGGGGGTGGGAACACACCTTCTGGAACCACTGTCTTCCTTGAGGAGAACTCGAGAGGGGCCTTAATGGGCAAGGATGGAGGTTCCTGCTTACCGAGGCTCAGTGACACCGATCTCTCAGGGACCCTCCTGAGTCAGTGTGGGGTAGTCAGTTGTTTGCCTGAAATTCTAATTTAACAGGGGATCTTGTAAATTTTATTGGCTAAATCTGTCAGCTCTGGGGGTAGGAGGATGAGAAAAGCAAAAGAATGGCCCCAAGCTCAGGCCACTGTGGAGTGAGACAGAGCAAGAGACCAGAGAGGAAACAAGTCCACCAGGGTAGCCATCTTGTCCGAGCGGAAGCTGCCTGACACCTGAAGGCGGTAGATGGAAGAACTCAGGCCTCTGCCTCCTCAGCAGCATACACCTAGTTTAGGGGAAGGACATACCTCCCCTCAGTGACAGAAATAGCCCCAGATTTTCAGTCTAACCAATCTACACATCTGACAAAGGACTAATATCCAGAATCTACAATGAACTCAAAGCAGTAAGAAAAAAAAAAAAATCCCATCAAAAAGTGGGCTAAGGACATGAATAGACAATTCTCAAAAGAAGATAGACAAACGGTCAACAAACATATGAAAAAATGCTCAACATCACTAATGATCAGCAAAATGCAAATCAAAACCACAGTGTGATACCACCTTGCTCCTGTAAGAATGGCCATAATTTTTTTAAAAAATTGAAAAACAGATGTTGGCGTGGTGCAGTGATTAGGGAACATTTCTACACTGCTGATAGGAAAGTAAACCAGTACAGCCACTAAGGAAAACAGTGTGGAGATTCCTTAAAGAACTAAAAGTAGAACTCCCATTTGATCCAGCAATCCCACTACTGGGTATCTACCCAGAGGAAAAGAAGTCATTATTTGAAAAAGATACTTGAACACACATGTTTATAGCAGCACAATTCACAATTGCAAAATCATGGAACCAACCCAAATGCCCATCAATCAGTGGATAAAGAAACTGGTATATATATATGCAAATGAATACTGTTCTGCTTCAAAAGAGAAAGGAATCCTGTCATTTGCAGCAACATGGATGACTCTG
>NW_012122154.1:4561779-4563331 GCF_000951035.1 Colobus angolensis palliatus | reverse complement strand
GGAATATGATGGAATACTACACAGCCTTAAAAAGGAATGAATTAACAGCATTTGCAGTGACCTGGATGAGATTGGAGATTATTGTTCTACATGAAGGCCAGTGGAGGAAAGGCCAGAGGGCTAGCAGTGAAGGGGATTCTGGGCATTGCTCTACATGGGAGACTCAACAAGAACCATGTCATGTGTGTGGAGAAGTTACTGAGTGTGAGGCAAGAACCATGTCTTTTTTCCTTCACAGGGTAGAAAGGAGGTTGCACTATTCATGCCGGCCGCTCTCCTACTAGCTGACAGGATGCTGCCTAGGATTAAACAGGGTGCGTGTGCACAATGCAGTCAGTCCAAGACTCCTGTTCTCACTCAGGGGTTCTTCATTTCTTCTTCCTACTGCCTCCACTTCATGTTATTTTCTTCCCTTCCCATTTACAAGTAAAACTGACCAGAGCCCCAGGAATAAATGGTTTTCTTGGCTTCCTCCTTGCTCCCATCTGGACCCAGTCCCCTGGTTCCTGTCAGTCATTTGCAAACCAAGAGGACCACAATAAACAAATCTCTATATGTTTTGAAATATTAAAGCATTCACTCTGCAAAGAATATGTCAATTTATTCATTATTAATTCTACGTATATTTGAGTACATAAGACAGTAGGAGTGTACTACGTACAAGAAGGAAGATAGAACTATTTTTCTTGAGGTGTTCATAATCTAGGTGGAGAAGCAGAGATATCCACAAACATTATAAGAGATTATTAAATGTATAATAAAATCCATAATTATTGCTTTGAAACAGTATCGGCGTCCAAAAATTCCTCCGAATAATAATTTTTGAAGTAAAACAGAAAGCTCAAAAGTAGGCAATGGGTGGGGCTAAGGGTCTGGTATTGGGGTGGAGAAAGTAGTGATGGGATGGAGAAATAGTGGCAGATGCCAATGATTTGGGGGTAATTTGGGAGAATAGGCTAGGATCTAGATGATTTAAAAAAGACTTCTCTGAACAAGATCTGGTTTGCTTGGGGGGTGCTGATATGGAGTAGAACATGTTTAAAGAAAAGGCAAAGGCAGAAAAGCGACAGTTGAAGGAATGTCCAGCACAGAGCCACCATCAGTAATGTCTGACCAAACTGGGGTTTTTTCTTGGACCACTCATTTCTCTACCTCTGAGTCTTAACTGCTTCTACTATAAAAGGAGAGAGTTGACTATTCAGTGGTTCCTAGACTTTTGTTTTTCACAGGTCATAAAATGTAAAAAAAAATTAAACCTGAGATTTTTAATTTTTAATTATGATATCCAAGTAATAGCATTGAAGCAACTATCCTCTATTTATCAGCATCTTTTCATAAAGGGAGGTCATACTTGTAGAAGAATGGAGTGGAATCTATTTTATGAAAATGTTAAAAACCTGATTATATTTTCCACATTGTCCTCATTTTGTAGGGTAGGGGTGGAAACTTTATCACAGCATGGGTCTGAAGACCATTATTTAGAAACCACAAGAGACTTGTCCTGCTGGGTCTCGTCTGGCTCTGACGTTCTTTTTTTTTTTTAATTTTTTTT
>NW_012122154.1:4535653-4554424 GCF_000951035.1 Colobus angolensis palliatus | reverse complement strand
TCATCATTTACATCAGGTATAACTCCCAATGCCATCCCTCCCCCCCTCCCTATGCTCTGACGTTCTAGGATTAAAGTAAAGAGCAGTAGGACCCACTTTCCCTCTTGTGTTACTGAAACTGCCTTTACAAAAATTATGACAATTCTGACCTAACTGACTCCATCTTGCTTCTAACCTCCAAGCTGCCCTTGCCCATTCCTGGGCACAGGCCAAGCTAACTATGGGAGGAATTTAGTTTACTGTTTAACTTTGAAACAAAGATGACAGTCCCTTCCTAAAACAAATCACCTCCTTGCTTGGGAATCAGACCTCCTTTGTAAGACTTTATAGTTTTTGTAAGACTAACAAATTAGCCACAAGATTAGATAGTATAGCTCAGGAATTATGTAGCCAGAGGCCACAAGATTTCTAACCTAACCAGTTTCTCCTATAGATAACATTGTTGTAGGCTGGGCAGAGTGGCTGATGCCTGTAATCCCAGCACTTTGGGAGGTGGGTGAATCACTTAAGGTCAGGAGTTCAAGACCAGCCTGGCCAACATGGTAAAACCCTGTCTCTACTAAAAATAGAAAAATTAGCTGGGTGTGATGGCAGGCACCTGTTACCTTCCCCTACTCAGGAGGCTGAGCAGGGAGAATCGCTTGAACCCAGGAGGCAGAGGTTGCAGTGAGCCAAGATTGCACCACTGCACTCCAGCCTGGGCAACAGAGTGAGACTCTCTCTCAAAAAAAAAAAAAAAAAAAAAGATAGTATTGTTGCAGTCTCAGCAATGCACCAAGATTTAACAGTTGCTCCTTGTCTGAGATAACATGCCTGGCAGTTCTTTGTCCTACCTCCAAGACAATTAAGAAGAGCAGACACAAAGTTGAGATTAGAGTGAAAGTTTAATAAGCGAAAGAAGAAAACTCTCTGCCAGCAGAGAGGGGGCCCCGAACGGGTGCCCCTGTGAGGCTGGTGTCCAGGGTTTTTACAGGCTGGGAAGGGGAAGGAATGTGCTTAGTTGCCCCAGGACCAATCAGGAGCTGAAATGATGATTCCTAGATGCTGCTTAGCTTGACCCAGGACCTATCAGGAGCTGAAGTGAAAGCTTGGCCCCAGACCTATCAAGGGCTGAAGTGATACTTCATAGAAGCCAAACTTATAGCCCAAAAAGGAAAGTAGAGTGTCCACTGGAACCCATGGGAGCCCACTGTACCCACACTCACAAAAGAAGAAACTTTGTCCTGAGAGCCCGCTGACTATACAAAGGACAAAGACATTTCTATGCCAGGCCTTGTTCCTTTATGTGAGTGAGATGGAGGTTTGTTGAAGTTTTTATCCAAATGGGCCTGAGGTTTTGCTATCTGTGCAGTCGTGGGCATGTCTCCAGGTACAACATGCTGTGCTTGTTCCCTTATTGGTGCCTGCAGCTCGAATGTTTTCCTAGGCTGCTTTTTTATGTTATGTGGGGATAAGGCACTGACCTGTGGGCCGGGGGCTCTCTGGGGACCCTTCCCTTGCTATCTACCTAAGGCAAGCTAACTAACTGCTTCCAACATTACTATTGTAAAACCGAAGATTGGCATTCTAGGTATTTTTCAGACCCTGTATTCTGATGGACAAGCTGGCACCACTCAGATCGGCAAACTGGCTCATCTGGTCTTGTGGCCCCCAACCAGGAATTCACCCAGCACAAGAACACAAGCTCTGACACCCTATGATTTCATCCTTGACCCAACCAATCAGCATTCCCCACTCCCTAGCTCCCTGCCTGCCAAACTATCCTTAAAAACCCTAGCTTCCAAATTTTCAGGGAGGCTGATTTGAGTAATAATAAAACTCCAGTCTTCTATTTCGCTGGTTCTGTACTTATTAAACTCTTTGTCTATTTCAATAATGCTGTCTCAGTAAATCGGCTTTTCTGGGGAGTGGGTACAATGAACCCACCAGGTGATTACACTGCTCCATCACATAGCTGGTTAGGACACCTACCTCTCTCAGACACCATCAGCCCCAAGTTGGACCTATTCTTTGATTTTTACTTTTTTCCAAAATTGATCTCTACTTCTCAGACCTCCGATCTCCCACATCATCTGACCCCCACAAATACACGTACACAATTCACTAGAATCATGTAGGACAACCAGGAAATTCTTTTTAAGGATTTCATGCTAGACTGTTAATAGCTTAGTGAGTCATACTTTTATTTGAATATGTTAAACTCCAAAAAAAAAAAAAATTCTTAAGTCAAAAGATTGCATCTTTCATGGTTATTTCCCACAAGCTCAGTAGGTAGGGCTAATAATACTTAGTACCCTAATCTTCATCAGGAGTGAAGATGAAACTGGCTGCTATAAACGTGTCCCTACCCTTTTATGCTGTCAGCCCATTTTGGGACTCTATCCTAAACATGCACTTGAATGGAAGCTCTAAACTCAGGGCCGTGGCGGTGTGGCTGGAGGAGGGGAACAGGCTCAGAAGCCGGCCCCAGGTAGGAGGGGCGAGGGAGCGATCCGGGCGCCGCCCCGCCCCTCGCATGCGCCTCTTTAAAAAAAAAAAAAAAAAAAAAGTGTGGCCGTGTCTTGCGCAGGCGCAATGCTGCGTGAGCCTTAGCCGCGCAGGCTGGGTGAAGGGAGAATGGCGGATCTGGTACCTTTTGCGGTTCCCACCAAGAGTGACAAAACCTTGCTAGTGTGGGAACTGAGCTCTGGACCCACGGCCGAGGCTTTGCATGTGAGCCGGGGCCAGGGTGGAGGGAGGGATGGAGAAAGCCGCCCACTCGCTAACTGGGAATTCCAGAGTCCTGCTTCAGCACCTCACCTGCCTCAGCCTCTGCTGAAGGACTCTTTTTTGTTTTGTTTTGTTTTTTGAGACACACTGGCTCCGTTGCCCAGGCTGTAGTGCACTGGCGTGATCTCTGCCCACCGCAGCATCCGCCTCCTGGGTTCAAGCAATTCTCCTGCTTCGGCCTCCGGAGTAGCTGGGATTACAGGCGCCCGCCACCGCACCTGGCTAATTTTGTATTTTAGTAGAGGTGGGGTTTCCCCTTGTTGGCCAGGCTGGCCTCGAACTCCTGGCCTCAGGTGATTCGCCCGCCTCCGCTTCCCAAAGTGCTGGGATTACAGGCGTGAGCCACCGCGCCCGGCCTGCTGAAGGACTCGTAATTCTAGAGGGGACCCCAGCAGACAGCTACCCCCAACAGATTTTTAGAGTCCCAGAGAGGTACCTCTCCGCAGTCAACACATTTTACTTTCTAGGGCTTCTTAAAGTTTAGGATCTTAAGAAGAAAACTTGTTGGTTAAGTGGGAAGTGTTTTGAATTGCATCCTTCTCGAAGAAGGGTTTGGGGAATATGAAGGCATGGACAGTTTTGTTTTCTGGGCTTGAGATTTCATATGCTTACTTGGCGTGGGACCACCCCCACGGCTTCCTCTGTTCACAGCATTTTCCCAGTTTGACCTTCTGTATTCAGTCCTGGTCTTTCCAAATGCTGCAGCGGCCCATCCTGGTTTCAATGCCGTCGTTAAGTTTTATTCAGCAATGGCTGCCCACGGAGCCCAAAAGGCATGCGACCGGAAGCAGCTTTTTCAGACATTTCCAGTCAAGGTGGCTCCAAATATGGAATTCCTAGCTCCGCTGAAATGAAGTGCTGAATTCAATAATAGATTAGCATTTGTCCAGCATTCTGGTTTATAGAATATATTCATATGCATTGCCACACTAATCTTTCAGTTCTCTGGTTTTTTTAAATTAAGAAACTCAAACTCAGGATAGTTAAGTGACTTGCTTAAGGTTCTTGACAAGAGTTATGGAAGCTTGAGGTTGAACTCAAACCTACTGATACTAAACCCCATGTCATTTTGTGCTGTCCCTTTTTAAGAAATCTCAGCTTGGGCAACACAGTGAGACCCCATCTCTACCGAAAAAAATTAAAGATCAGGCTGGGCACGGTGGCTCATGCCTGTAATCCCAGCACTTTGGGAGACTGAGTTGGACGGATCACTTGAGGACAGGAGTTTGAGACCAGCCTTGGCAATATGGCAAAACTCTATCTCTAGTAAAATACAAAAAATACAGTTCCCTATTGTGCTGTGCCTCAGTGGCCTCCTGTGTAGGGTAGAGGTAGCAATAGCACCCACCCCATAGATGACAATACGAGTAAATCTCCTAAAATGTGCCTGGAACATAGGAAGCACCCAGTAAATGTGAACTGCCAGCAGCACCACCAGCAGTACCATACCAGAGGCCAAAAATCAGTAGATCAGGACCTTTGATTGTAAGTAATGTTTACCTCTGCCTAATTTTGTTAGTCGTGGCTCCTCCTTCACGGTGCTCCTTCACGGTGAAAGAGGGCTAAGTGCTTGTCTACAGAGGCAGAGGGAAGAGTGAGCACAGCTGGGAGAATTCTGCTCAGTCTGTAATGGGCCTGGGGGAGAAGAACCCCAGGGAACAGAGATGGGTGTCAGCAGCTGCAGAGAGGGGAGGCTGCAGCTGAGCGAGCAAGGTGGATCACACCTATAATCCCAACACTTTGGGAGGCTGAGGTGGGAGGATTGCTTGAGCCCAGGAGTTCAAGACTGCAGTGAGCCATGATTGCATCACTGAACTGAATCCTGGAAAACAGACTAAGACCCTGTCTCTAAAAAAAAAAAGAAAAAAGAGAGAGAGAAAAGGTGAGGCTCTGAGAAGGGGAAGGTAAGCCCTACAGGAGGCTGCCCTTTTGGCCTTGAGGAGGTGCTCTTGGAATTACTTAATGTTCCTTAAGAGAGCAGCATCTTCATCTGTTAATTAAAAATGGGATCTAAGGCTGGATGCAATGGTTCATGCTTGTAATACCAGCACTTTGGGAGGCTGAGGTGGGTGTATCACTTGAGGCCAGGAGTTCAAGACCAGCCTAGCCAACATGGAGAAACCCCATCTTTACTACAAATACAAAAATTGACCAGGCGCAGTGGCTCATGCCTATAATCCCAGCACTTTGAGAGGCCGAGGAGGGCGGATCACCTGAGGTCAGGAGTTTGAGACCAGTCTTGCCTACATGGCAAAACCCCATCTCTACTAAAAATACAAAAAATTAGCCGGGCGTGGTGGTGCATGTCTATAATCCCAGCTACTTGGGATGGTGAGGCAGGAGAATCGCTTGAGGCTGGGAGGTGGAGGTTAGGAGGTGGAGGTTACAGTGAGCCGAGATCATGCCACTGCACTCCAGCCTGGGCAACAAGAGCGAAACTCCATCTCAAAAAAAAAAAAAAAAACACATAAAAATTAGCCGGGCATGGTGGCACACACCTGTGGTCCCAGCTACTTGGGAGGCTGAGGCAGGAGAATCGCTTGAACCCAGGAGGCAAAGGCTGCAGTGAGCCGAGATCGTGCCACTGCACTCCAATCTGGGCAACAGAACAAGACCCTGTCTCAAAACACAAAGAAACAAAACCACACACACTTTGAGGGGGAAAGACCGAAGAAGGGGAAAGACTGAAGCTGGAAGGGAAGGTTCTAACTCAAGACTCTGGGAATATATGATGAAATTTTATTGGCCCATATTCAGGTGATTTTTTTTTCAGTGCTTTTAGCTTTGTGGAAAACTGTAGGCATAATTTAGCTATCTCTAGGGACCAAATGTAAAAATGTTTTATGAACATCAGAAAAATCATCCCCCACAAAATTTCTCTTTGGATTTCACAGTTCACATAAAGATTTTACACCCCTTCCTTCCTCGCTGCACCTCCGGCCCCATCTTGGTGAAGGAAGTAATCCATTGTCCTCCATCCAAAAAGATAAATCAGATGGAGGCATCGCCTGGTGCTCTGTAAGGCTTGTGAGGAGTGCTTCTAATTATTCATGTGGGAGGGTCGCTAGTGTGGGCAGTGGGATGAGAAGGAGGCAACAACAACTAGGACATTCTCAAGCTCCTGGGACTGTGCAGATAAATAGATGGTAAGCTCACAGTTTTGTGAGCCAAGAACGAGGATCTGAAGTCATCCCTAGGCATCTCTTTGAGGATCTCTACAGGCCTGGAGCAGTCTGTCTGTCATGATTCATAATCTGTTTCTATATTAAACTGTAGCCACGTGGTTCTGGCAACACCCTGAGGTAGACAGACAACAACCTCAGATGGGAATCCAAAAACCTGTGCTTGGGGATTTTCTCTACTTACTAGCTGTGTGACTTTGTGCAAGTCACTTAATGGTGCCTGGCACACAGGCGTTTAATGAGTGTGGATCAAGTGAATAAATAAGTAAGCCACCTCCCTGAGCCTGATTTTCCTCATCTGGGAAATGGAAAAACAATGCTTCTCCAACAGGCTGCGATCATGTAGGTAGAATTGCTTTCTAAATGGTGCATCTCAAACTTTCATGCACTTCCCAGGAATCACCTGGGGAGCTGCTCAAATACAGATTCTGACTCAGTAGGTCTGGGGCTTGAGTGCCGCATTTCCAACTAACCCCAGGGAATGCTAATGCTGCCTGACTGGACCACACTTTATTATTTTATTTATTTGTTTGTTTATTTTTTGTAGAGATAAGGTCTCGCTATGTTGCTCATGCTGGTTTCGAACTCCTGGCCTCAAGCCATCCTCCCGTCTTGGCCTCCCAGAGAGCAGGATTACAGGTATGAGCCACTGTACCTGGCCTGGACCACACACTTCATTCTATAGATTTACATTTTTTTTAGAGCAGGGTCTTGCTCTGTCCCCCAGGCTAGAGGGCAGTAGTGTGATCATGGCTCACTGAAGCTTCGAACTCCTGGGCCCAAGCCTCCCGAGTAGTTCGGACCACAAGGCATGTGCCACGGTGCCTGACCCTGGGCCAAACTTTAACTAGCAAGGTTCTAGAGTCTAAAGTGCTTTCCAGGTGCTTGAAATCATTATTTCTTTAGCCAGTGGGGTGGGAGGGCTGTGCCAAGGGTAGAGTGACCAAACATGGAGAGGGAGCTGTGGACACCCACACATGGGAATAAAGGAAAATCTTGAGTTCCATCAGGGAAATCCTAGCTAGCCCTGAGAAGTAAATAAGCAACTTGATAAGCAGGAAGGTAATAGTAGTCTAAAACAATAGCTAAGGAAGTTAGAGTCAGGAGATATTTGGTTCCCCTCTAGAAACTAAAGATAACATCTTAATTTACTAGCTGTGTGACCTTGTGCAAGTCACTTAATGGTGCCTGGCACACAGGCGTTTAATGTCCCTGAGTTGTTTTTCAGAAGCCCAGACCTCCAAAGGGATCCGCTGGCATGTAGACCTCAGATAAGCAGGTGCTGAGGACTGACTCTGACTATAGGTCGTTCTAAATGTCTTCCTGAGGGACCTGGAGGAGGCCATGCCCATGAGCCAGAGCTAACATTCTTTTCTGCTGATCCCAAATGTCTAGACAAAGCTTTGCCTCCTGAACCAATTGCAAATCAGAAAATCTTTGAACCCACCTTATGACTTGTGGGTCCTGCTTTGAGAGGACCTTTTTAGGTCAAACCAGCATATAGCTTCCTTTATGATTTTACCTGTAATGTCTGCTTTCCTGAAATTTACCCCTGCCTTTTAAAATCTTTACCTGCTGCTGGGCACAGTGGCTCATGCCTATACTCCTAGCACTTCGGGAGGCCAAGATGGGCAGATCACTTGAGGCCAGGAGTTTGAGACCAGCCTGGTCAACATAGTGATACCTATCTCTACTAAAAATACAAAAATTAGCTGGACGTGGTGGTACATGCCTGTAGTCCCAGCTACTCAGGAAGCTGAGGCTAGAGAATTGCTTGAACCCAGGAGGCAGAAGTTGCAGTGAGCTGAGATCGCACCACTGCATTCCAGCCTGGACAACAGAGTAAGTGAGTCTCTCTTAAAAAAAAAAAAAAAAAAATTCCTTACAAGCTATCAAGAGTTCATATCTTAAGCATAAGCCACCCAATTCTCCTTGCTTGGAGTCCTGCAAACAAATGTCTTCCTTTATTGTTGCAAAGTTTCAGTGTGGACATCTGGTGTTATTGCACCAGGTGAGAACACATGGTTTGGTTCTACAATATTCCAGTGTGCCCAGGATTGAGGAGCTTCCTGGGATGCAGGACTTTGTGTGTTAGAACCAGGGGAGTCCCGGATAGAACAATTTGGTCCCCATATCAGGATAATGGAAGAGAAAGACATGCTTTGGTCTAAGTTGCTGTGTGACCTGAAAAAGAACCAGGCAACTGACTGCTTAGGTCCCACCTTAGACCAATTAGTCTAGTACCTCCTATTTCACAGAGGTGGAAGCCATCCCAGAGAAGTCCAGTGACTTGGCCCACATCACCCAGCTACTCAGGGGCAGGGCTGAGGCCAAGCTCCCACCTTCTCACTCCCTGTCCCGCTCAGCACCTTCTCCATCAGTTTACATTGTCTTCTCTTAACACATTCCTCTTGATTTGGCAGACACAGCATGTTTATTTATAAATTGGCTTGTTTGGAGCCTGAAATTTAGCATCATTGATTTTGGCTGTGAGGTGTTCACATTTTTCCTCTCTTTGTTTTGGTTCGCTAAACCATGTTTTGTGAGTAAAACCGCAAAGTAATAAAAACACAATGAGGTGGCTAAAGTTGTTCAAATGCAAAGCATCCAGAAATGTGACAGCATAGACTTTCTCAGATTTATTGTGTGTCCTTAGACAGTAGATAAAAATGCACGGGGTTTACTTCCAGGGATTTACGGGCCCAATATAAGTAAACAGCTGGGGTTTCTTTTTAGGCTGTTTCTCTTGGAGGTGGTGCAGGAGGTTAAAGAAAGCACCTCTGATGAGCAGGTAGCTGGAGGCTGTTCCCAAGGTCATGTCTCAGTGAAGAAGTTGGAGTCTAGCAGCCATCAGAACCAAGGTATGTGTGGTGGTCTTCAGAATGCCACCCCAAATCCTTTGCACTTTATTTTGCACACAGCAGGAGTTGTAAAAGAGTGCTTCCTTTTATTATTAATACCGAGAATCCATGCAGATAGTTTACACTAAACACGTGAATACATTGTGTTTTAGAAGGCTGGGTGCCCTCAGTCTCCAGATCTTTCTAATTGTATCACTAAATTCAGGTAGGTTTTTGGAGATAGAGATTGGCCGCATCGTATCTGTGACACTGACTCTTCTGGTGTAGTTCGCATGGCCAGGGAGTCTGAGTGCAGCCCCTGATCAGTGCTTCATGCCAACCTGTGAGTCTATTCCAGGAACTAGAGGAGAGAGAGCCTTAGCCTTGCCTGCAACCAGATGAATGGTCAGCTTTAGTGGTGGACACTTTGCTTTTTGAATAGTGTGGTTGGCCAGCAGCTCTTGTCATTGTTTATCTCGCTCTTAATTTAACAAACCAAGCTGAAGCCTGAGCACAGCTACAACCTTGTCCAATCTCTTTAGCAACAAAATACCTGTGTGTGCATATATTATTGATAAAAACATTGGACAAGGCTGTATACAAACATACACACACAAACATACACAGATATGCTATACAGGAGACCCCTGATGAAACACACAAATTTTAAAATTTTATTTTTAAACAAATGCAGTGGGATGATCGTGGCTCTGTGCAGCCTTAAACTCCTGAGCTCAAGCGATCCTCCTGCCTCAGGCTCCCAAGTACCTGGGACTACAGGCATGAGCCACTGCACCTGGTCATGCAGTGAAGGACTTTCTAAGCAAGACCTTGACTTGGAAAGTTGCCACCAACTCCCCAACTCTGTGGGAAGTTTTGGGGGCAGGGAATTTAAACTCTCAAATTTAGCTGGTTTGCAGGGGGAGTTCTTTCCCAATGATGAGCTGGGGCTGCTTCTGAAGAACATTTGGAATTAAAATCTAGAGCTCACCCCAGTCAGAGTAAAAAATAGCAGCAAATAAATGTTAGATTACAGCCTCTTCTTAGTCATACCCTTTTATACATGTCATGAGGGTCATTGCCAAGGAAAGAAGTGAGTTAAGTGTAAGGGAATCTGGTTGGGGGTGGACCAGACTCATCCGAACGCTTGGCTGATGGTTTTCCAGTTGCCCCGTGGTTTATCCTTTGTGAGGATGCGAGTGACAATCAAGAGTTGGAAACGTGGGGCCTCAGCTCTGCTTCATAAACCAGGCAAGGAAGAGCTGAGGGTGGAGGTAGGGGGCTGCTGGTGAAAGGAGGGTCTGAATTAGAGGAAGGAAAAGGATAGCACAGCAAAGATTTGGGTTCCTTTCAAGCTTCTGAAGGACACAGTGGGCTGTAACAGAGCTCTCTGAATGAGGGAAGCACAGCCCACTAGCAAAGCATCTACCACCTGTGTGTGTCTCAAATGGCCAGTGGGGCAGTTCCTGTTGTGGCCTGATTCCATGGACGGCACCACTTGTCCCACTCCCTAACTCTAGCACATGTTTCCTCACTGGGAGCTCGGCCAACCATTTTGGATCCCTGAAGGGAAAGAATGTCAGGAGTGGAGGAAGGGGTGGTGATGCAGAGAGGCCTCTGCTGCTAGCCCCTGCAGGTAGAGAAAGTTCCAGATGCCTCGCCCTCAGTCAAAGCAAGCCTAGCTGACCCATGGGATGTCAGTGGCATGGGGAGTGGAGGTATTTGGCGGCAGGCAGCCTGTTTGTTTACGACAAAAAGTACTAGAGATGTGTCACCAAGAGAGGTCTACAGATTTCTCAAGCCAAAATGCTTAGACCAAGTCTCCCAAAAAATAGAACCAAGCATTTCATAGAGTTAATGATGATTGTCTATGGGATCCCTGATAATGTAAGCCTTTTTTTTTTTTTTTTTGGAGACAGGGTCTTACTCTGTCGCCCAGGCTGGAGTACAGTGGCATGATTATGACCCACTGCAGCCCAACCTCCCAGGCTCAAGTGATCCTTCTGCCTCAGCCTCCCTAGTAGCTGGGACTACAGGTGCGCCCCACCACACCTGGCATTTTTGTTTATTGTTGCCCAAGCTGGTCTCAAACCCCTGGGCTCAAGCAACCCTCCCACCTTGGCCTCGCAAAGTGCTGAGAGTACAGGCACAAGCCATTATGCTTGGCCAGATAAGCGTTTCTTGGACAGATCCAGGAGTTCTCCAAAGTTTACAGCAGGTTAACTGGGTAGCTATGGAGTGTGACCAGATGGAGACATGGGTCTTGTGGCCAGCCCTGCGACCGACTGACAGTCTAGCAAGGCAAGGAGGTAGGCACTTCACACACTGTGCACACCCATCCCAGGCAGCCGTAGACCCCTAGGCCTCCCCGCCCCGCAGACACATGCGGGCTCCAGGGAAAGCAAGTGGTTGGTAGGTGCCTCCCCAACCTGGTGTATTTGGGCATCCTTGCCCTGGGTGACACAGTGAGTCCCTTTCTCAAAAAAACATCCCTTCCATGCCAGCTGCCTGTGTCCCAACCACTCAGGTGCTTTGCCGCTCAACAGAATCCACCTGCAGTTCCCTGCTAGGTATGTCTCAAGGAGCCCTTGAGCCACCCGACTTGTCTTTAATGCCTATAAAATCCAGTTCAGAGGAGGAAAAATATTTATCAGGCAAGTCCTGCCTTTGGAGGTATGTACAGGCACTGACACCAGAACAGGCCAGTGAATAAACTCGGCACCAAACAGGCCATCAGAATAGGGAGCCCCACATGGTAAATGTGGCTGCGCATAGCAAACTCGCCCAGGGAAAGCTGGGCCGCAGGTTGGGGTAAAGCCCTTGATGCAGGCTGTAACATGTTTTGATGCAGAAGTTATTGGTTCTGAACAGAAAGGGCAAGGTAAGAGAGCAAAGCCTAAAAATGCAGTTCCCCCTTGAGTTCTTTTCTCTCCCCTTATTTTACTTCCTTCCCATGATAACATGCCCGAAGGGCTGAGAGCCGCTATACTGTGTTTAACAGATGGAGAGAACACCTTCTTTAGGCTTTCAGAGCTACAGAAGCCAGGGCTAAAATGCCAACTCTATAACCATGAGGATCAGCCTTTTTTTTTTTTTTTTTGAGACGGAGTCTCGCTCTGTCACCCAGGCTGGAGAGCAGTGGCGCTATCTGAGCTTACTGCAACCTCTGCCTCCCAGGTTCAAGTGATTCTTGTGTCTCAGCTTCCTGAGTAGCTGGGATACAGGCAAGTGCCACCACACCCAGCTAATTTTTTGTATTTTTAGTAGGGACAGTTTCATTATGTTGGCCAGGCTGGTCTCAAACTCCTGACTCAGGTGATCCGCCTGCCTCAGGCTCGCAAAGTGCTGGGATTACAGGTATGAGCCACCACACCCGGCTGAGGACCAGCTTGAGTCTAGGGACCCTGGAATGCAGCAGCCCCAGTCTTGACTTTACTTAACCTGTGTCATATGCAGGGGCTTTAGGTGGCCAGGAGCAGGGGATCTGGCTGCCTGGCCATCTCCAGGTCGGGAGGCTCTGAGACTGCTACAGAGCTGACCATTGACAGCCTGTAACTGAGTCCAAATTCATTCTGCTTGCTGCGTGACAGCCAATACATTGAGAGACAAGGAGTTGGAGCAAGGAAAGGTATTTTATTTCGGAGAGCCAGCAAACCAAGAAGATGGTGGACTAATGTCCTAAAGAACTGTCTTAAAATTATGTGGGTTTTGCCTTGTCTTTTCTGTTTAGGTCAGGGGTAAGGAAGGGGCTAACAACCGCAGACATCTGGACACCAGCAAGGGTCCAGGGGAGGTTTGCAGAACTTCTTTGTCGTTGGCTAACAGTCTCTCATGTGACAACAGCCAAACCTCCTCGTTCCTATAAATCTTTAACAAAAATAGTTAGCTGTTTACATGCTTCCCCTTTAATCCCAGAGTTCGTTTTGCAAATGGCATGGTTGCTGTTTTTGCGTTTTATCTCAGTGCTCTAAAGTTATCCTAGCCTAGGTGCAGGAATAGGTAAAGGCCCCTTAAACAAAAATGGAGTTAGTTATGTTAGTTCTTCTGCTGTTTCATGGTTACAAGACCCAGAAGAGAACCCTTGCATCAAAACAGGATGAGATTAGGTTATTGTTCCTATAAAAAATCCATGTGGTTGTTTTTTGGCCCCCTCTTCAATATCCGGGGCATGCTGATGAAGTGAGCAGCAGCTCTGGAGCCATAAACCACCATCTCATCTCAGCCCAGGGCATGCTGGGAAAGGCCAGGAAAAGTCACTTCTCTTCTTTGCTTTAACTGTCTTTTCTGTGGTCTCAAAGTCTTCACAAGGGAGACCTGGTGTTCTCAGCACTGCTCAGCCTCCATGAAGCCCTCCTTCTCATGGCCCGAAGGCTCCACCTCTGCATAGGTGGAATGGTCGGGGTGGCTGCGAAACTTCATGGCTGGCCAGTGGTGAGGTCTACGCTGCAGAAGGCACAGAGGCAGAGTCAGCGGGCATGCCCCCACCATGGGGACCCCACACTCCTGAGCGACAGAGCCAACCAAGACTCTCTCTTACAAGGGCCCTGGGGCACTTGGGGCCTACCAGGAGCCACACAACTGACCTTCAGGAACCCTCTCCCTAAAATGTTCCCTGCTGTAATCCCCCAACCACTGGGAAACCTGCCGGAAGCTAGAGTGTAGAAGGAGGACACTTTATCTTTCACTGCGTGGTCTGTAGAACTCATAGCTAAAAGGTTCAGCAATACACCAAGTGGAGACCTGGGAATGCAATGTGAGGAAGTGGCTCAGAGATGGCTGGAATGATGTCTGGGGATCTGGAAATGCCAAGATAACCCTCCAAGGTAGCACAGGGTCCACATCAGAGTCAACAGGGGGCTTATTAAAATACAGACTCTGGCCTGTGCGGTGGCTCATGCCTGTGATCCCAG
Organism: Colobus angolensis palliatus; assembly: GCF_000951035.1. Lineage (NCBI taxonomy): Eukaryota > Metazoa > Chordata > Mammalia > Primates > Cercopithecidae > Colobus > Colobus angolensis. Next base: position 4,540,723 of record NW_012122154.1, on the reverse strand, counting down.
CACTTTGGGAGGCCAGGGTGGGCAGATTACTTGAGGCCAGGAGCGCAAGACCAGCCTGGCCAACTTGGTGAAACCCCGTCTCTACTAAAAATAAAAAATTAGCTGGGTGTAGTGGCACGTGCCTGTAGTCCAACTACTCAGTAGTAGTCCCAACTACTCAGAAGGTTGAGGCACCAGAATTGCTTGAACCCCAGAGGCAGAGGCTGCAGTAAGCCAAGATTGTGCCACTGCACTCCAGCCTTGGTGACAGAGTGAGACTCTTTCTCAAAAATAAATAAATAAAATGCCGATTCCTGGGCCTGCCTTAAACCTGCCCTATCAGAATCCCTGTGGCCTGGGGATCTGCAGTTCCCAGGTGTTAACCCAGGTAGGCTAAGACTTCAGAGTGGCTAAGCCTCCTAAGAAACTGGGGAAATAGGGCCGGGCACGGTGGCTCACACCTGTAATCCCAGCACTTTGGGAGGCCGAGACAGGTGGATCAGGAGGTCAGGAGTTCAAGGCCAGCCTGGCCAAGATGCTGAAACCCCGTCTCTACTAAAAATACAAAAATTAACCGGGTGTGGTGGCACATGCCTGTAATCCCAGCTACTCAGGAGGCTGAGGCAGGAGAATCGCTTGAACCCGGTCGGCAGAGGTTGCAGTGAGCCGAGATTACGCCACTGCACTCTAGCCTGGGTGGCAGAGCAAGACTACATCTCAAAAAAAAGAAAAAGAAAAAGAAATTGGGGGAACGACCTAGGCCTGTGGGTAATGAGGCTGGTGGGCTCGTGACCCACGTGGAGGAGACTAGGGTCACAGAGGCACCACTGCTGCACCCTGTGGGGAACTCGTAAGAAGCCAGAAGTGGAGGATTGGGGGCAGGAGCTGCTGAGCTCTGTGGCCCCAAGTGAAGGAGGCTGAGCCTCACATCCCATGCTGCCCCTCGGGCTGGCTCTTCAGAATTGAGACATTCAAAACTTAGCATCCTCAATTAAAGCTCCCAGAGGGCAGCTCTTATCATTATTTTGCTTGTCTATTTCATTTTTATTTTAGAGATGGGGTCTCCTCTATCACCCAAGTTGGAGTGCAGTGGTATGATCAGGGCTCACTGCAGCCTCAAACCACTGGGTTCAAGGGATCCTCCCACCTCAGCTTCCCAAGTGGCTGGGACCACAGGTGCGTGACACCATGCTGGGATAATTTTTTAAATTTTTGTAGAGATGGAGTCTCGCTCTGTTGCTCAGGTTAGTCTCTAAGCTCCTGTGCTCAAGTAATCCTGCCTCGGTTTCTCAAAGTGCTAGGATGTTAGGAAGGAGCCACTGCACATGCCCCTCAATTTTAACCTTAAAGGCAGGTATCAGTAGGCAAAAGAGGCAGAGACCCTGGTTCCATCATGACTTTGAGTAAGAACTGAGCCTGGCATTTGGGCATGAGAGACCATAAATCACTAGGGATAGGCTGCACAGCCACTAGATGGGCACTGTGTGGCACTGTGGCCTTCTTTCTTTCCTCCGGGGATTCTTTTCTGATTTCATGAATGGGGGAACAAAAGCAGAGGGGTTGTTCCACAGGAGGGCCGAGGGAGTTCTGAGGTGCTGATTTCTCAGGGTGCAGGACTTAATGGGCGCCAGCTATCTTGAAATGTATCAGGATGGGGTGGATGAGGTCTTCTCAGGTATGTGGCAGGGGAGAGGGAGAAGGGGAGAGGCAGGGAACGAATGGCCCAGGAGACGCTGATGCAGAAGCAGATGGCAGCCAGCCCTACAGCCACAGATGACACGGACCTCGATGAAGAAGAGTGCAGCGTTGGATGTGGGGTGGCCATTGATGTAAATTCCAGCCAGGATGATGGCTGCCACGAGGAGGACTGCCAGCACAATGCCCACGATGGTGCCCAGGTGCACAGGGGTGCCCTTTGTCTTGGGGGACAGGTTGTTCTGAAGGCCTGTGGAGAGATCATTAGGGCAGGCAGGGGCTGCAGGGGAGCAGGGAAGGTGGAACCATGGGGTCTTGGGTTCTAACAAAGTCTCAGAGATGAAAGCCAACAGAGCCTTTGGGTCCACATATCAAATACAGGAAGAGGTTGGGTGGGAGTTGGAATCATTATGAGTAAGGCATTCATGTTGTGCTTGACACCATCTGGGTAGTTTTCCAAAATCACCTAAAAGTTGCCCCAAATGTCTAACAAGGATCATAAGAGTAGTTCTCTCTGATATCTGTGCCACTACATAAGTGCTATTAAGGAATTCACAAAGGGCATCTGAGGGTTAAGAGTTTGGGATCTGAAATCTGGCTGCCTGGGTTGAAATCTATGCTCTGCCACTTACTAGCTGTGTGACCTTGTACAAATTACATAACCTTTCTGTGTCTTCATTATCACTTCTGTTGAACAAGGATAATAATACCCACCTAATGAGGTTATTGTGAAGGTTAAAATGAGATGATTCATGTCAAGCACTGAGGACCATGTCTCCCATTTTGGATGACTTCAATAAGTATTAGCTATTATGATGGCAAATGACCATAGTTTTTCCTATCACTGTCCACTCCCAGATTGTGAGTGGCACAATCTTGGAGGGCAAGGATGATGTCTTATTCAACTCTGTGTCCTCAGCTCTTAGAAAAACTGGCAGGGGCTGGCCGCGGTGGCTCACTCCTCTAATCCCAGCACTTTGGGAGGCCAAGGCAGGTGGATCACCTGAGGTCAGGATTTCAAGACCAGCCTGGCCAACATGGTGAAACCCCATCTCTTCTAAAAATACAAAAATTAGCCAGGCGTGGTGGCACACGCCTGTAGTCCCAGCTACTCAGGAGGCTGAGGCAGGAGAATAGCTTGAACCTAGGAGGCGGAGGTTGCAGTGAGCTGAGATCGTGACACTGCACTCCAGCCTGGGCAACAGAGTGCGACTCCATCTCGAACAAAACAAAAAAACTGGCAGGCCCGTCAGAGAAGCTCAAAGAAAGCATATGGAATGATGTAGGTCCTCTGGAAGCTAATAAGCCAACAGGCGCTCTCTGAGAACATCCTAGGCATTTGAAATACATCCCAGGGGGAGAGAGTATTTTCCACAGAGCTGGAAGCTCAACCCCTTTCGTGCATGACTGAGGTAATGGAAATAACAGAGAGGTTAAGTGATTTCCCCACAGACACACAAATTCAGTGCCCACCACGAAAAAACCTAGTTGCCTGACACTACCTGGGTGGCTATTTGCCTCTTTACCCTATCCTAAAGGAATGTAGAGATGATGAGGTGGAGAAGACAGATGGGCAGGCTGGCAGTGAAAATGTTGCATTCTTCCTACACAGTTAGTGGGTGGGTTGGAAGGCAACTAGGGGTGGCAAGTTTTAATGGGATGTTGCATGCACTCAAAATCATTGTCCTCCCCATCCCCTTTGCTCTGCTCTGCACTCTGTAAGCAGAGGACACCCAGGAGAGAAACTATCCTGGGGCACTCCAGGGCATGGCTAGAGCTTCTGTCTGCCAACAGGTGGGAGGACTGAGGTGAAATGCCCCAGGTGAACCTCCCCTGACCTGGATGGCAATCAGCCCGCAGCCTGCAGTGGCTCTGATGATTTGATGATAAGGGCTTCTGCTGATGAGCACATGGTGCAGAGTGAGGGGATTATGGCCCAGCCACCCCCACAACACACACACACACACACACACACACACACACACACACTCACACCCACTGCCTATGGAGGAGCAATGGCTCCATCTCTGCTGGGGGACACCATCACACTGTGCTGCATTAATAATCTTTCCTCTCCTGCTGGAAGCCCAGATGACAATCTCCAGCCCCTGGAGTTGGAAGGCACTTTCATGTCTACTCTTGCACAGGTTGCAACAAAGGCCTGAGCTGGCTCTGGGCAAAGGGCAGGGGAGTGGGGGCAGCTCCCACCCTCAGAAAGGAGATTATCCTTCTAGGTAATCCTATGAGGCTGCAGGGAGTCCCACCTTCTGGCACCCTGCAAAAATTGTAGTGGACCATTTTATGTCCTCTGCCAGCCTGAGTGAGGAAAGAAGCTGCTCTCCACCCCTCACTGACTATGAGCCCATGGGGATCGGAGGGGATGGCCACAGGCCCCACCCATGCCTGCCCTGGCTCAGTCCTTGCCCTCCTCCCACTCCTTTCTGGGCAGTGAATATTCAAGGGCAGAGAGCCAGGAGAAGAACCACAGGAGGTTCATGGCTGAGATGAGAAATGTCGGGTAGACATGTTCCTTCAATCTAGGGCACCTGTACCTAGAAGCACCCCTGCCTCCCCACCCAGCAGAAGGTCTGGGATGCTCAGGCTGCAGTTGCTCTCTCTCCACACTCATAAAAATAGTGCAGGCAACTGCTGCACCCTCTTCTGGGGTGGGTCCAAGAGGCGCTGGGTCTGACGCTGAGGGCAGGTAGTTGTGTACTCACCATCTCCTCCTGCATAGGGATTCAACTTGGTGTCATCTTCAAAGAGAGAGGACAGAAGGAGCGAGATTAGTGGACTCATTACGGCCTTTGTCACTCCGAGTCCAGATGGGACTTTAGGGAGGTTCAGCCCAAACTTTCATTTTAGAGGTAAGGAAACTGAGGCTCAGAGAGGGGAGGAGACTTGCTCAACATCACACAGCAGTTGAGTGTAGCTGGAGGGTGGGGAGTATATGAGCGGGAGCTGGTGAGAGATGAGGCTGGGAGTGGAGGGCCGGCTGCCAGGAGAGCAGTAGGAGGCTGTGCACGTTCTTCTGCAGGGCAATAGAGAGCTGAGTATGGGTTTGAAGAGGGACTGTATGTGTCACAAGATGAGATCAGCTTGGAGACTCCCTGGGACTGCAGTGTGCAGGAGACAGTCCCAATCCACTTTTTGTCTATACCTCGAGACCTGTCACCTATGGCTTTCTAAGTAAGTTTCAAGGGTCCACCCTTCCTATGGTTCCTTCCCATGCAGATTTTTATGGGGAAAGAAAAGCAAGAGTTTCATGTCAGGAGAATGCTGTAAATGACTGAAGATTCTTGCCCTAAGCACCTGAACTTTATTTATTTATTTATTTACTTATTTACTTATTTATTTATTTATTTATTTATTTATTTATTTATTTATTTATAGAGA
>NW_012122154.1:4531727-4535293 GCF_000951035.1 Colobus angolensis palliatus | reverse complement strand
GGTCTCGATCTCCTGACCTCGTGATCCGCCCGTCTCGGCCTCCCAAAGTGCTGGGATTACAGGCTTGAGCCACCGCGCCCGGCCTAAAAAAGATTTTTTTGAGATGAGGTCTCACTGTGTTGCCCAGGCTGGTCTCCAACTCCTGGGCTCAAGCAATCCTCTTACCTCAGCCTCTCAAAGCACTGGGGTTACAGGTGAGAGCCACCTCACCTGGCCTAACAAGGTATTTAAACATAACTTTGAATCTATTTTGTTACTGCAGATTGAAAATAATGAATTGATTCATCAAAACTAAGCAAAGTAACTTAAATATCACTGGGAAAATTAACTTGATTTGAATCAACTTGTTGCAAATCTAGACCACTGAAAATCAGTTACAGCCCAGTCTGCACCTACCACTGGCAGACAAAAGGACACAGTGCCGCCCACTGCCAGTCCCTCCCAGAGCGACTGAAGGTGGTCACACTGTGCCCACGCAGCCTCCCTCCCACTCACCAAGGGCTGGTTCCCAGCTGCCATCTTGCTGGGGCTCCATGTCATGTACATTGGCTCCTGAGTTAATGGATCACATGAGAACTCACGCAGGAAGCAATGCATGCAATGTTGATCAAATGAGTGGTCATTTTCTGTTATTAGTTGTCACTCTTGTGGCTATCAAGGTGTTCTGTCCTGTTGCTTATAAGATAAGCCCTTCTGCACACAGTTGTTCTGGGTGAGTGCCTGTCTCTCTTTGGAATAAAATGCATGGGCTTTGTGACAGCTACTTGCCACTCAGAGGTCTTCTGGTTCATTTAATTGAGTAGCGTTTGATTGCGAGTGAACAGCTCTTAAATCCAGCCCCCACATCTCCCGCTCCTCCTGCCCTGCTGCTTTCTACCTCTGTCCTGCCCAGGCAGGCCCCTGCTGGGTCCCTTCGTTCACATCTCCCTGTTGGAGCCTGTACCCTCATAGAATGGTCGGGAAAGACTCTATCCCACGCCTACCTCTGCAAGTCTCCCTGTGTGGGCTGTAACCACACAGGCAGGAGAGTGACTCAAGCTGTCCTGCCAAGATGCCTTGCAACTTGGGCATGTCGGGGAAAGTCATCATTAAAAATGTTTTTTCTTATAAACCAGGCACAATGGCACGTACCTGCAGCTACTCAGTAGGTTGAGGCAGGAGGATCCTTGAGCCCAGGAGTTCAAGTCCAGCCTGGGTAACATAGCAAGATCCCGTACCACCCTCCAAAAAGTTTTTTCTCTTACAGATGTAACTTCAGAATCTTTGCCACCTCTTCTAGGACTGGAAGGACATAGAGCCCTAACTGTCTTCATTTTTTACTCTAATGAATGTTTTCTGTTGGGAACCGTTACACAAAACATAGAAGTGAGACCCATTCCTGAGCTGGCAGGGGATGTACACAGATGATAAAACTGGCAAACAGAACTCACTACCACTGTAGGACAGAGGACCTACGTGGTGGGCTCTAGGACAGCCCAGGGACTCAGTGATAACAAGTCAGAATTTAGGCTTGGCCCCCAAGCGGCGTGCCCTGGGCTCCCCATGCCACCACAGCCCCCCCTCTAGCCTCTGACACTGTGGCTCCACCAGACACTGTCTGGCTAAACCCTCTGGATGGGGCAGGGTGTGTTTGCAGCCCTCCTGGCCCAGTGCTGGGCTCAGAACATGCCCTCGGTAAGCCTAGGGGGTTAACTGGGGGTAACTAAGCAGGGACTACCTCCTTGTAAGAGGAGCTTTCTTTGACTGGAAGATTACCCCTGGACTCAGTCACCAACTCCCCAAAGGGCAAAGTTTCTTTCTGCTTCTTTTTTTTTCTTTTCTTTTTACTTTCTTTCTTTTTCTTTTTTTGAGACAGTGTTTCACTTTGTCACCCAGGCTAGAGTGCAGTGGCACAATCACAGCTCACTGCAGCCTCAACCTCCCAGGCTCAGGCGATCCTCCCACCTCAGCTTCCTGAGTAGCTGGGATTACACGTGAGTGCCACCACGCCCGGCTAATTTTTGATTTGTGGTAGAGACATAGTTTTGCCATGTTGCCCAGGCTGGTCTTGAACTCCTGAGCTCAAGTGATCCACCTGCCTGAGCCTCCCAAAGTGTTGGGATTACAGGCGTGAGCCTCCTCTCCCAGCCTCTACTTCTTTTTCACTGAATCCCCTGCAGCACCACCACGTGCTCTGCTCTCAGTGCCAGCTCCTTGTTATTCTGGAGCAACTTCAGAGTAATGGGAGCTGTCGGAATCTGCCTCACTTTCCCACATTTTGCTACTCTACCCTGACCCTGAATTCACATAGAGCCTTTTCCATTTCTTTCAGCACCAAGAGAGGCAATGGGGTTGAGGGGAAAGATCTCTGCTTTTGGAGCTAGATGAAACCTGACTCTATCCCTTCTTGGCTGTGTGAACTTGGGAAAGTCATCTGCCTCTCTGAGCCTTAGTGTCTCCTTTATAAAACAGGGATATAACAGTGTCAAGATCCAGGATTGTTGGAAGGACTGAATATTAATTTACGTGCCACTTTAGCACCCTACTGGGCATAGAGATGGTCCCCCAAAATGCTGGTGCTTTCTATCATTCATTCATTCTCCTCCACAACTTCCTCCCAGCCAGATCCATGGGTCCCTGCCCTTGTTCTCTAGTTTTCTAGGAAAGGCAGGGGACACACCAGGCTCGGTGGCTCACGCCTGTAATCCCAGCACTTTGGGAGGCCGAGGTGGGTGGATCACAAGGTCAGGAGTTTGAGACCAGCCTGGCCAACATGGCGAAACCCCGTCTCTACTAAAAATACAAAAATTAGCTGGGTGTGGTGGTGTGCTCCTGTAGTCCCAGCTACTTGGGAGTCTGAGGTGGGAGAATTGCTTGAACCTGGGAGGCAGAGGTTGCAGTGAGCCAAGATTGTACCACTGCACTCCAGCCTAGGTGACAGAGCAAGACTAGGTCTAAAGAAAAAAGAAAGGGGACACTGTGGAAAGAACATCTCACCACTTACCCCTCACATAACCTTGAATAACCTACTTTGCCCCTTTATGAGCCTCTTTCTTTATCTATAAGAAAGGACTGTGGGCCAGGCATGGGGGCTTAGGTCTATAATACCGGCACTTTTAGAGGTTGAGGCAGGAGGATCACCTGAGCCCAGGAGTTTGAGATCAGCCTGGGCAACATAGTGAGACCTCATCTCTACAAAAAAATTTTTAAAAATTAGCCAGGTATGGTGGTACATGCCTGCAGTCCCAGCTGCTTGGGAGGCTGTGGGAGGATTGCTTGAGCCCAGGAGCTGGGGGCTGCAGTGAGCCATGATCACACCACTGTACTCCAGCCAGGGCAACAGTGAGACCCTGTCTTAAAAAAAAAATTCCTAACATAGGGTTAGAGGGGGAAGAAAATAGTGGCTGAATAATGTTTTAAAATATTAACTTTTTTCTTCTTTCCTTTCCTTCTTATCATTATTCCTTTCAAGCAGATATTTGGTTCAGGGGAGGCTATAAAGAACCCACAAGTCTTTCAGTCTTAGCCTAAGGGGAAGGGACTTTCAAAGCTGGATGCGGGGTTTTGTTTTGTTTTGTTTTGTTTTG
>NW_012122154.1:4526251-4531677 GCF_000951035.1 Colobus angolensis palliatus | reverse complement strand
GGCTATAAAGAACCCACAAGTCTTTCAGTCTTAGCCTAAGGGGAAGGGACTTTCAAAGCTGGATGCGGGGTTTTGTTTTGTTTTGTTTTGTTTTGTTTTGTTTTGTTTTGTTTTGAGACAGGGTCTTACCCTGCCACCCAGGCTGGAGTGCAGTGGTATAATCTCGGCTCACTGCAACCTCTGCCTCCCAGGTTCAAGTGATTCTCCTGCCTCAGCCTCCTAAGTAGCTGGGATTACAAGCGTGAGCCACCGCACCTGGCCAATTTTTGTATTTTTAGTAGAGACGGGGTTTTACCATGTTGGCCAGGCTGGTCTCGAACCCAGTGATTCGCCTACCTCAGCCTCCCAAAGTGCTGGGATTACAGGTGTGAGCCACTGTGCCTGGCTGAGATGCAGGGTATTGAAAAAGGATAAAGGAGAAGAATGTCTCAGACATAGCTACAGAATCCTGGAGGGGGCATGGAAGAAAGGGAAGAGATTTGAGGCCTAGGACCAGAGGAGCCTGCACAAGGCTTTCTGGGACACTGCCTGGTGCATTCAGGGGAATGGACCTCTGGCAGCTTTAACCAAGACCCCCAGGCCTCCAGGTAGCAGGGAAGCCCCCGGACAGCCAGATCTGAATAGTCAGGGTGGATGGACAGCTGAGGTGGAATTCCCCATCCATCACTCCAGGAGCAGGGAAGTCCCTGGACGGCCAGACCCTGAATAGTCAGGGTGGATGGACAGCTGAGGTGGAATTCCCCATCCATCACTCCAGGGCCTGAAAGTGAGAAGCCAGGGGAACTTACAGAAAAACAAGGCAGCCTTTCTCTCACACCTGAGTGTATGGATTGAGTTCATATCTGCTACAGGGATGAGCCTTTTCAGGTTCTGTGAGGACTGCTATTAAGATTAGCTGAGATAAGTTATATAAAATGCCTGGCACTGGGCTGGGATATTAATATTTCCTCTCTTCACAGTGAATTCTGTCTGTAGCCCTGATGTGGGCCAGCACAGTGGTTAAAGCCCAAGAGTAGAGTTCAAGTTCTGAATCTGGCTCTGCTTCTCACCAGCAAGTGACCTAAACTGTCTGAACTTCAGGCTCCCTTAGCTATAAAAGGATGGGGCAGTTCCCATCCCATAAGATCATCACTGTCAGGGGGAGAGAGGGGGCCCCAGAGGGGTAGCTCTCCTTCCTGGCCTCCTCTCTGCTCCCCACCTGGGCTTAGGACTTACCTTCTGTGGTGAGGCTGTCGATGAAGAGGGAGGAGGAGGTAGTGGTGAGGTCTCCATCATAGGGGCTGAAGGAAGTGTCAGGGGAGGCCGAGTTGTGGTACTCATCCTGGAAGTCCTCGCACGTCCTGCCCTCTGCCTGCAGGAGAGAGCCAGTGCTGTGTCCTGAATGCATTTACACCTTTCCTTTCATCCTGAAAGCATCTTATCTTACACGGCAATTTATCTGTCAGCTGCTTCAAATCCTTCCTCAAGGAAGGAGCTGAGATGCCAATCTTAAATAAATAGAGCAAATCTGAATGGTCACCAACAGCTAACTTCAGAATTAGGAGGCTGGACAGGAATTTTTTTTAAGCCCAGACTCAGACTAATAAATAGACCGTGGTGAGTGCATGGCCATGGGGTCTGGAGAGTTGATATTTAAATGCTGGGCCCATCACCTTCTAGCTGCGAGATGCAGGCCAATCCATTAAACTTCTCTGAGCCCCCGTTTTCCCCTCTGATCAATGGGGGCAATGGCGCCAGCTTCTGGGTCAGCCTAAATAAGAGCGAGGGTAGGGCAACTCACAGTCACATGCTTGGCACATGCAGTATGCTTGCTTTGCAAGAAGAGATAAAGGGAGGGGGCAAAAAAAAAAAAAGAGGGCACAGATGAATAGACTCATCTGTGTTAGTCTATGGTGTGAGAATAGGATGCTTTCCATCCAGAATCAGTGTTGAGTGTACTGGAAAATTCTTGCAGCGAGAAGGAACCTGGATGGGATTCTAAAAAGGAGATGCCCGGAACCACCCTCCTTACTCCCAGAAATGACTGCCTTCCTCAAAAGCCAGAGGACCAGAGGCTCAGCAGGTGTGTCATTAACGTCAGCAGGTGCACAGTCTCCCAGAGGAGCCAGCAATGGCTGAGGCCATGCCTAACATCCTCTCTGCATGCACCAAAAGAATTCCTTGAGAGATGCCAAGGCAGCATGCACCAAAAGAATTCCTTAAGGCCAAGGCATCAGAATGCTCGTCTCAGAGACCCACGGAGCCCTCTGAAACCTTCCAAAGTGGGTCTGATTGTCTCAGGGCAGTCTGGAAAAGAAATCTCAGAGAGAGGGGAGGGTATTGCCAAGAGCTAATGCCACCTTGAGAGGAGTTTGCAGGAGCGGGCTCTACCGGTTTCCCTCCTATTCCCCACCACCTGGCACAGGAGTTGCAGCCGATACTTATGCTTCTCACCTCCTGTGCACAGCCATAGTCCATCCATTCCTGGCGATAGCGGTCAAAGCCACTGGAGCATCTGCAGGAGGACCAAAAGGTCAGAGGTATGATGGGATCGACAAAGAAGCCCTCCCCTTTTACTGTTCAGTAACAGCTCTCTGCTGATAGTGAGAAGAGGAGCTAAGGTCCCCAGGCTGAGGTAGTCAGGCACTCCTGTTCCCTCTACTTCCCTGGAAGATGAAGGTATTTGTGGCATCCCTGCCTTCCTTCTGACCCAGCTCCCCAGGACCAAGGCGTCATCTGCCCACGTGAGTAGGTATAGGGGCTAGCAGGACTGCATGAGCTCCAGTGATCCCCAAGGTCATCTTGACTGTGAGCTGCCATGACACTGCTGAGAATCCAGGCAATTCACATACGTGTTTTCATCCTGGTTGTTGAGGGGCCTAAACTTGGGAAGGAGAGTGGGGCTAAAGGTAGGCATCAGCAGATTTAGTCAACACCTCCCATGTGATCATTCAAGGGCAGAAATGATGATCTTGCCAGAGGCTGGGAGAGATTTACAACTGGCTGACAAGGGTCTCCAGAGAGGGCATTGGGCAGCTCAGCTGGGCTGGAAGACACCAAGCACCCCTGTAGGGAAAGGATGGGGGCATGATGATGTACCAGAGAATGCTCTCCATGGATCATTCCCAACTTTTCGTTCTTTACTCTTTGGTGCTAGGGGAACCCACCAAGCCCTACTCAAGCCCAGGGACATCTGCATAGGAAGAATAACATCATGAACCACCAGTGCCGAGAAGGAACTCTCAGCAGGTTAACTGCACCAGCACCCACTGAAGTTCCGTGAGGCCAAGGGCCAAGGCTTGCCAAGAGCTGTCAGTCTTTCCTTCTACAGATGCCTCTGGGCTCTGAGCTGCTCCTCCTGCAGCAGGGATGGCTGAACTGAGCCAGCCACACTCTCCTTCTGTCAGGCCCTCTATGCCCACTACTTTGGGGGATGGAGGATTAGGAAGGCTATTGGAGGCTGAGAACTAAAGTTTCTTTTAGGGCTGGGTGTGGTGGCTCATGCCTGTAATCCTAGCATTTTGAGAGGCTGAGACAGGAGGATTGCTGGAGCCCAGGAATTTAAGGCTATAGTGAGCTATGATGGCACCACTGCACTCCAGCCTGGGTGACAGAGCAAGACCCTGTCTCTTAAAAAAAAAAACAAAAACAAACAAACAAAAGTTCTTTTAGACCATGCTAACTGATTCTTTAAAAGATTGAGCCTTTGGTATGGGTTTATGACTCCCATTTCTAGAGCTAATCCTGGAATTAACGTTACCCTTAGACACCAGACTGGGCCATGGCGGTGGGGGGTGGGGGGGCACCTGCCATGAGAGATGAAATTGTTTAAATCCATTCCAGCCCAAGAGCAAGGAGGAAAGCTCTGGGAGGCTGTGAAAGGCAGACTGGGTGGAGGGGAGGGGAGCAGAGAACCATGTGGGGACTGACTGCAGCTGTTGGCAGACAGACCATGTCAGCTGGCCCTGCCCTCTGGGTTTGTGGGGACATGGGTTCAGCTCTCAGTTGCAGCTGAGGCTTCAGAGAGCTTGTAAGAAAGGACAGTATGCAGGAGTGAGCCCAGGCCCATGGGGCGCCTGGGGATGAGATGATTTCCAGCTCGCACCAGCCGTGCTCCCCGGGGTGGAGTTTCTCTGTGCTCCTCTTTGCTGACACAACCCCTGCAGATGCACACAGTCAGAGGCCTTGCCCTTCCCCCAGCCTGACCAACCTCCTAGTGTTGAGGAGGGCCCAACCCTCATTAAACTCATGGTCTCTGAATTTGGGTGTATGCTTTAAATGGGGGTTGCATTGATGGGAGGGTCTGGCTGTCATCTGACCCACTTTGCAGTTCTTATGGCTCAGCGCTTGTGAAAGCTGAGTCACGTGGTGGCAGGCAGCCCCAGGATCCCAGGGCTCGTCTGAGGCCATCTCTCCATCGTGGAGACCATGGTTCTCAAATTTGAAAGGCACAAGAGAAACAACTTCAAAAATCAGATTCCTGGGATCCTGGTCCCAGAGGATCATATTCAGTGGGATGGGGCCCAGGAATCTGCATTTTACAAGCCATCCAGGTATAAGGAGAGTCTCACAGTCTGCAGACTACTCTGCAATGCTCTGCTCCAGGAAGAACCAACCTGGGGTCTCTCCTAGGTATTCTTTCTGAGGCTCTGTGAGTATCGTGCGAAGGACGCTGAATGCTTTGTCAAAATGCTTCTTGATAGCCTGGGTACGGTGACTCACACCTGTAATCCCAGCATTTTGGGAAGCTGAGGAGGGCGGATCACATGAACCCAGGAGTTCAAGACCAGCTTGGCTAACAAAGTGAGACCCCGTCTCTACAAAATATTAGAAAAATGGCCGGGTGTGGTGGTGTGCACCTGTGGTTTCAACTACAGGGGAGACTGAGGCAGGAGGATTGCTTGAGCCAGGAGGTTGAGGCCACAGTGAGCTGTGATTGCACCACTGCACCCCAGCCTGGATGACAGAGCAAGACCCTGTCTCAAAACAAAATGAAACAAAACAAAAACTGTTTGAGGAGTTTAATTAACAGTGTGTTTGTTCCCACATCTTCCTGAGTCACATGACCCCAGCCCATTTTTACAGGGTAAACAATCTGAGGCTCCCAAGAGAGTGAATGAAAGCACAGCTGGTGGGAAGAACACCTGGGAGACCTGATGGACACACCCCATCCCCTCAGGGCCCGGAGCCATGTCCTGTGTGCTAGGCAGGCTGCCTATAAAGGCGAGAACTTCTACACTTGCAGCAGGATATTGGAAAGGAGCAAAGGAATCCTGGAATTAATGTTACCCTTAGACTCCAGAGTGGGCCATGGCGCGGAGGCAAAGGAAATCATTGGGGCCAGGGGCAGTTCACGCCTGTAATCCCAACACTTTGGAAGGCCGAGACAGGTGGATTACCTGAGGTCAGGTGTTTGAGACAAGCCTGGCCAACATGGTGAAACCCCG